>NC_037673.1:86187347-86310746 GCF_003255815.1 Theropithecus gelada | reverse complement strand
AAAAAAAAAAAAAAAAAAAAAAAAAAAGAATTCAAATGATGTTTTTTACTTGATTTTACAATTTTTTTTTTTTTTTTTTTTTAAGATGGAGTCTTGCTCTGTCACCCAGGCTGGAGTGCAGTGGCACAATCTTGGTTCAGTGCAACCACCGCCTCCTGGGTTCAAGGGATTCTCCTGCCTCAGCCTCCCCAGTAGCTGGGACTACAGGCGTGTGCCACCACGTCCGGCTAATTTTTGTATTTTTAGTAGAGACAGGGTTTCACATGTTGGCCAGGGTGGTCTTGAACTCCTGACCTCAAGTGATCCACCCACCTCTGCCTCCCAAAGTGCTGGGATTACAGGCAATATTTTATAATATTACAATATTTTTATAACGTTTAAAATTTATTTTTTTCCTCCAAGTATCCCCAGGTTATTTATTTAAGTATCTTCATGTATGAGAAAATTGTACTGTTTGCTAATGGTTACTCAAAAAAGTTAATTATATTTTCCCATAGGAGCTACTTTTGTAATTCAATTGTATTATTCATGATAGTACTAGTAACAGTCAATATGTACTATCTGACAACTCTACTGAAATAAGTGTTGATTCTTAACCAATAATAACTTGGTTAACACACATAACTTATTGAGAACAAAAAGTAGCAGAATTTGCATATATTTTCCCTAAATCATATGAAGTGAGGTCCTGTTTTCTTCCCTAAAATATAATTACTGTACATTCTTTCTCTTTCCCTGACCAAAAACAACTTGGCATTGTTCTATGCCATTGGGCCATTAGAAAATTCAAGTAATAATATTTTATGGAGTGAGTTTTATTGCTAGAATTTTCTCTGCATGAAATAGGAATTGCTTTCCTTTGCTTTATAAGATGTTTGCCATGGTCTGCTCTTTTTACCTCTGTACTTTATAATTTTCTATCCTTCGAGCATTGTATTTTAAGAGCTAGCACCAGATGGAAAGTGCACGACCATCTAAAACCCCATTGTAAACATCTAAAGTATTTAAAGGTGACTATGTGAGAGATGTAGTAATTATACACTCATGTGTATGTACTCAAACATTCAATTCTTCTTTATAAATATATTGATAGGAAATAGATTTATAAGAAAGCCCAAAGTAAACCTTTAAAGGAGGCTTTTTTTAAGTAATAACTTTATAGATATCTTTCAAAATTTATATTCTTAGGCTCTCACATCTCCATTTAATTCCATCATTTGCAGAGGTATAAGTAAATAGGTTTAAAATAAAATCTGTTTTGTACAAGTCTAAACCAAATGGAAAGTCTGAAATTATCTAGTCATTTCTTAATTTTTCTTTTCTGTGAGTTTTCAGTGCCCGCGAGGACCAAAGAACAAGCAGAGGGCGATAATCCTATTCCATGGCATTAAACTGGAAGGGCTATGTAGATAATCTAGTTCAAGTCCTTTTCTTAATGGACTAAAAAAACTGAGGCTGAAACTACAAAGTTAATTGGCCAGTTTCTGGAGAATTGCCAACTGCCTATAGCTTCCAACCTCTGCAGCCTTTTTTTTCAGGCACTAGGCTATCTTTACTACTGCACCAGGTCATTCTCCAAGCCTAAGACTGAGATTTCCAAAGAGGCATCAGTCATATCCAAGCAAGAGGACAGTGTTCGATATGATGCATTCTATTTCTATATTCAGAAATCTAACTTTATCATAATTTCATAATAACCAATGTTAAAAGAGAATGTAATTTTGGTTTTACTCGGGTTTTTAAATTTACAAAATTTCACTAAATGAAGTGCTAACATTCACAAGAACTTACCTTTTCTATTAAATGCATCATGGCACTGAGTTGTTCATCTGTGTTTTCTGTGGCCACTTTCATGCTGATGGTATGGAGCACTCTGTTGAGAATATCATCATTCATGGGCTGATGCAGCTGATCTGCAAGCCCCCAAATGGCCTGCGAATCTGGGTCCGAGACAAGAGTGATGTTGGCAGTACCATACACTTTATCAATTCTGGCACCACCTTTTGGGTCAAAAAGGACAATCTGGAAGCGTTTAGGAAAAGAATTTAAAGATCCTGTCTCTGGCGTTAGGATGACATCCAATACAGTGCTTCTCTGGCCAGGTTCAAAGACCAATGTACCTTCAGTTATCACAAAATCCTTCCCAGAAATAGCTGGAGATATGATAGTACGACCAATTGTTTCAGCACTCCTCAACTCCTAGAAATTAAACAACACCATTTAAGTGAATCTATGACACCTCTGATCTTGTCCTAAACAAATTCTTGTTTCTTAAACAAATTCAGTTTCTCTTAAACAAACTGGAGGGCAATGATGACAATAGTACTACCAAAATATGGGGTTTTATACTTTTTATAATCTTCTAAGATAAATTAGAGAGAGAAATACATAATATACAGTGATGAGATTAGGAAAGAGATGCCTTCAAATGGACCAAGGAAGCAAATTAGACCAGAAATGTCACTCTTGCCTCCGTTTCTCCAATTGTGACGAAAATCGGGCTTCAAATAACACATGTGGCAAAATTTAAGTATGCAGGAAAAGGGGGAATAGTTATATTTTCACTGTCACATAGAAATTTTTGGGGGCGGGCTGGGGAGAGTAGAGAGAAAGCAGTGGGGAGGAAGCAGGAAGTAGAAGAAATTGGTTTCATGTTTACACTCAAATATGGAAATATCCTAAGGAGTAGGGTCCTGGACATATATACCTCTGCTATTCTTCAAATTACGGTTATTGAAAAGTTTTCTTGGAAAAAGTGTTTTGGAACGTGAAGCATGAACACTTTAGTCAAGGAAGAATCAAAGGAATGTGCATTTATTTACTACTGAGACAAGAACTGTTAAACTCCTAGTACAAGCCAAGTGGCATACTACGGATGTAGATTTGAACAACAGAATACCTGCATTCATAGAACCTACTATTGTAGCAGAAGATACAGGTTGCACAAGGGCTGTGGGATTAATGATAGATTTTTACATGAAGACAAGTTCTATGAAGAAAAACAAAAGTAGGTAAGGGAATGCAGGGTGATGGTAAGGGTACCATTTTATATAAAACTGGACATAGAAGCTCTTGTGATATTTGAACAGAGACTGCAGGGAAATAAATGAATAGGCTACATAAGGATCTCAGGAAATATTCTAGGGAGAAAGAATAATTACAAAGGCACTGGAGGTGGGAACCATCTTAGTCTGTTCAAGGAAGAACCTAAGGCCAATGTGACTAGGAGAAGGAGAGTGCTGGATGCTGATATAAGAGAGGTGGAGGCCGGGTGCGGTGGCTCATGCCTATAAACTCAGCACTTTGGGAGGCTGAGGCAGGCAGATCACAAGGTCAGGAGATCAAGACCATCTTGGCTAACCCAGTGAAACCTCATCTCTACTAAAAATACAAAAAATTAGCAGGGCGTGGTGTCATGCACCTGTAATTCCAGCTACTGGGGAGGCTGCAGCAGGAGAATTGCTTGAACCTGGGAGGCGGAGGTTGCAGTGAGCCGAGATTGTGCCACCGCACTCCAGCCTGGGCAATAGAGTGAGACTCCATCTCAAAAAAAAAAAAAAAAAAAAAAGAGAGAAGTGGATAGGAGTCAGATCATGTAGGCATGTAGGTTCATTATTCAAATGTGGGAGGCAGACCCTAGAGGATTCAAGCAGGAGAATGACACATTTTATTTAACATTATTCATGAGTATTCTGGCTATTGTGTATATTAGGATATAGTAGGGGATGAGCATGGAGGTTTTTGCATTCGTTCATGCAAGAAACAGTGGTAGAATAAATAGGGTCACATGAGTAGAAATATCAGACTAGAGATACACATGAGTAGAAGTACTCAGACTAGGAATAAATTTGAAGGTAGAGTCAACAGGACGTTTTGTTTGTTTGATTTTTTTTTTTTTTCTTTTTTTTTAAGAGATGAAGGTCTTGCTATATCAACAAGGCTGGTATCCAACTCTTGGGCTCAAGAGCTTCTCCTAAGTAGCCGGGACCACAGGCTTTCACCACTATGCCCAGCTTAGAGTCAATAGAACTTTCTGATGAATTTGATATTAGGT
The DNA here is from genome assembly GCF_003255815.1 of Theropithecus gelada. Lineage (NCBI taxonomy): Eukaryota > Metazoa > Chordata > Mammalia > Primates > Cercopithecidae > Theropithecus > Theropithecus gelada. The sequence goes on along the minus strand of NC_037673.1, from coordinate 86,306,692 downwards.
GGAAGGAAGAGGAGAAGTAAAGGTAACTCCTAGTTGCTTGCCTGGATGAATGAGTAAATGGATAATGAATGGTGGGAAACTGGGGAAAATATTATTAAGGGACAAATTAAGAGTTATCTGTTACACACAGTAGTCTGAGATGCCTCTTAGACATTCAAGTGATGACATCAAGTAAGAGCAATCAGATACATGGGTCTGGATCAGGAGAGGTGATGAGGTTAGTGATAAAAATGTGGAAGTCCTCCGTTTACAGATGATATTTAACAAACAGTTCTACATAGTCTAGCCTGGAGATTGAATCTTGGTGGATCCCAACATTTACTGGCTAGGAAGACCAACATAGACAACAGGAAGGAGCTCCAAGTGAGGTAAGGATTAAGAGCAGGAAGGTGTGGTATTACAAAAGCCCAAAGAAGAGCATTCTTCAGGAAGGAGGAAGTGATTGATTGTGTCAAAAAATGAAAAAAAAATCAATGAATGCTTTTTAAGAGCATCTGCAGTATAATGATAAAACAGAAAGCCTTACTGAAGGAAATAACTCAAAAATCTAATGGCTTTGGAATGGATACATTAAAATATTCCCTGGAATACGATATAACAGTTAAAATGAAAGAATTTCAATTATACACATCAGCATGGATAGTTCACAAACATATGACTGAACAAAACAAGGACCATAGAACAATATAATTGGATTAATTTCATTTGCACAATTTCCAAAACAGGTAATAATACATAAGAATAGAACTACTTAAAAAGCATATGAATAATTTAACATAAAATTCAAGATAGAAATTATCTGCAAGGTGGGGATAGTCAAGGAAAAAGCAAGATGGCATCAGAGGGGTTCATAATGAAAAGTTTTATAATAAAATTCTGATAAAGTTGAATTTCTGAAACAAGGTGTTGGTGATCTGATTACTATAAACTGTATGTATACATTTGGCCTGCTGTTTTTTGGCAGGACTTATTTCACAGTTCAAATATTTAAAGGAAATGAAACAATCAAAATGTTCTTGTGTTCTTTGTGTTTATTAAAATACATATAATAAACACAAAGAAGCACTATGCAATTTAAAAGTGACAATGGGGAGGCAGAGGCAGGTGGATCACTTGAGGTCAGGAGTTCAAGACCAACCTGGCCAACATGGTGAAATGTCATCTCTACAAAAATACAAAAATTAGCCAGTCATGATGGTGGGTGCCTGTAATCCCAGCCACACAGGAGGCTGAGCTGGGAGAATAGCTTGAACCCAGGAGGCAGAAGTTGCAGTGAGCCAAGATCGCACCATTGCACTCCAGCCTGGGTGACAGGGCGAGACTCCATCTCAAAAAAAAAAAAAAAAAAAAAAATCAATATAGAAATAGTCTTTGAATAGAAAAGGCAATGTGAAAATAAGAATGAAAAATACGGTCTTTCTTGAACTTGTGTGCTTCCAGCTAGCACACATATATAAAAGAAAGTATTTGGAATCAGTTTCAAATTTGTTTTTAGCTATAGGTCTATTTAATTGAAAGATAACTAGAATAACAGATGTCTTCATTGTCTCAAATAGGAAGGACCAGAAATTCCATCTTAACTTTATATCACAAACTTAGATATAAGAGAACTGATGCTAAGGCTACAGTACTTATGTACATGGGAATGCTGGTCTACCAAAGGGTATCTATGTTACAATGACTGTTTTAACTGCATTAATCTATTTAAAGTAAAATGAAAATCAATATCATAACAGAATAACAACTTCATCCATAATTATTTTTTCATCCATGCCAGCTACTGGAAAAGAGAATTAATATGTCTCTGTTTTCTAGTAATATGCCTAGCACTTAGAGGACAACATAAGAGCAATTAAGCAACAGGAAAATAATACCAGAGAGGTGAAACTGTCATTTCTAATTGTCTAAACTTTTATTCTGACATAATTGCAGATTCACATGCAGTTATAAGAAATAATGAAGGAGATTTCCTGTACCCTTTACCCAATCTCCTTCATTAGTAACATCTTGTATAACTGCAATATAATATCACAACCAGGATTTTGTCATTGATACAGTCAAGAGCCAGAACATTTTCACCCCCACAAGAATTCTGTATGTTACCTTCTATAGCTACACTCGCATCATCCCAGCCCATTCCTTCCTTAATCTCTGGCAACCACCAATTTCTTTTCCATTCCTATAATTTTGTAATTTCAAGAATATTATAGAAATGGAATCGCACAGTATATAATCTTTTGGTATCAGCTTTTTTTTTTTTTTTTTTTTTTTACTTAGTATGATTATATGGAGATTAGGTGGTTATATGTATCAATAGTTTGTTTCTTATTATTAGTGAGTAGTGTTCCATGCATGGATGTACCACAGTTTAAGCATTTACCCATTGAAGGACACCTGAATTGTTTCCACTTTGGGGCTATTATTAAGAAGATACTATAAATGTTCATGTGCAAGTTTTTGTGTGAACATAAATTTTCATTTATCAGGAATAAATGCCTGGGACTGCAACTCCTGAGTCATAAGGTAGTTCATGTTTAATTCTTGAAGAAACTTCTAAACTGTTGTCCAGAGTGGCTTACCATTTTTCATCCCATCAGCAATAAATAAGTGATCCAGTCTCTGTGAATTCTCACCAGCATTTGGTATTGTCATGGATTTTATTTTAGCCATTCTGGTAGGCATCTAGTGATATCCCATTGTGGTTTCATTTTGCTAATAGCTAATGGTGTTGAACATAATTTTACATGCTTATTCTTTATCTGTACATCCTTTCTGGTGAAATCCACTTTTGTTTATTGTGTTCTTTCTTCCTTCCTGATGTTCCAAGGTTCTTTCCTTTTTATCATTCCCTTTCTGTTTAAAGATCTTTCGTTAGCCATTCTTTCAGGGTAGGTCTGTATGCAACAAATTCTTTGTTTTTCTTTCATCTGGGAATATCTTAATTTCCCCTTCACTTGTGAAAGACATGTTCACTGGATATAGAATTTAGGGCTGAAGTTTATTTTCCTTCGGCACTTGAAAAATAGTGTACCATTTCCACTTGGGACCCATGGTTTTCCATGAGAAATCTCCTGTCATTCCTATTGCTTTTGCCATAAAGGTAAGGTACTTTTCTTTCTCAGTTCTTTCAATATTTTTCTTGCCTTTAATTTTTATTAGTTAGACTATGATATATGTTATGCAGTGGTCACCATGGGCCTTAGGTGAGACCCCCAGTGCTGTGCTGGCTTCAGGTCTGATCTAGCACAATCCCAGTGGTAATGACCACAAGAGTTCTTGAATCAACCCTCTGGCAGCTCCAGGAAGTTCAGCACAGAGAGAGAGGCTCCTTTTGTTTAGGAGAAAGTAAGGAAAGAGAACAAGAGTCTCTGCCTGGTAATCCAGGGAATTTTCCCAGATCTTATCCAAGACCACCAACGCAGTACTTCTAGGAGTGTGCAAGAGCAACAGCATTACTGGGCTTGGGGTGCCACCTAATGCAGACATGGCTGCAATAACCAAAAATTTAGATCACAGCACCCAAGCCTTTTCAAATATCTGGAAAAACTTCCCAAGAAGGATGGGTAAAAATAAGCCCAGACTGTGAAGACTACAATAAATACATAATTTTTCAATGCCCAGATATTGACAAATATCCACAAGCATCAAGACCATCCAGGAAAAGATGACCTCACAAAACAACTGAAGAAGACACAAAATGCAGATATTTCATGTTCATGGATTGGAAGAATCAAGAAAGAAAGGAAAGAAAGAGAGAGAGAGAGAAAGAAAGAGAAAGAAAAGAAAAGAAAAGAAAGAAAGAAAGAAAGAAAGAAAGAAAGAAAGAAAGAAAGAAAGAAAGAAAGAAAGAAAGAAAGAAAAGAAAGAAAGAAAGAGGAGGGAGGGAGGGAAGGAAGGAAAGGGAGTCAGAGGAAACAAAAGAAAAAAGAATGAAAAACAATGAAACATGCATACAAGATCTATAAATATCATTCAAAGGCCAAATTCAAGAGGTACTGGCCTTAAAGAGGACGTAAAGAGAGAGACAGAAGGATAAAGTTTATTCAAAGGGTTAATAATAGAGAACTTCCCAAACATAGAGAAACATATCAATATTCAAGTACAACAAGGTTACAGAATACCAAGCAGATTTAACCCAAGGAAGGCTACCTCAAGGCATTTAATAATCAAACTTCCAAAGGTCAAGGATTAAAAAAAAAAAAAAGAATCCTAAAAGCAGCAAGTAAAAGGAAACAAATAACATAGAATGGAGCTCCAATACATCTGGTAGCAAATTTTTCAGTGGAAACCTTACAGGCCAGGGGAGTGTAGCATGACATATTTAGTAAGTGCTGAAGAAACTTTTATCCTAGAGTAGTATATCAAGTGAAAATATCCTCCAGACATGAAGGAGAAAGACTTTCTCAGACAAACAAAGCTGAGAGATTTTATCAACACCAGTCCTATCCTACAAGAAATGCTAATGAAAGTTCTTCAACTTAAAAGAAAAAGATGTTAATAAGCAATAAGAAATCATCTGAATGTACAAAACTCATGGTTAATAGCAAGGACACAGAAAATTACAGAATATTATAACACTATAATTTTTGTGTGTAAGCTACTCATTTCTTGAGTAGAAAGAGTAACAATGAACGGATAAAAATAATAACTACAACAACTTTTCTAGACATAGACAGTATAATAAGATACAACTAGAAACAACAAAAAGTTAAAAAGTAGGGTACAAAGTTAAGGTGTCAAATTTTATCAGTTTTCTCTTTGCTTGTTAGTTCATTTGTATGTTTATGCAATCAGTAATAAGATGTCATCATTTTAAAATAATGACAATTACTTTAAATGGCAATTATTTTAATGGCAATCAGACAAGAGAATGATATAAAGGCCATCCAAATTGGAAAGGAAGAAGTCAAATTATCCTTGTTTGCAGATGATATGACCTTGTATTTGGAAAAAACTAGATTTCTTTTTTTTTTTTTTTTTTTTTTTTGTTTGAGACGGAGTCTTGCTCTGTCGCCCAGGCTGGAGTGCAGTGGCTGGATCTCAGCTCACTGCAAGCTCCGCCTCCCGGGTTCACGCCATTCTCCTGCCTCAGCCTCCCGAGTAGCTGGGACTACAGGCGCCCGCCACCTCGCCCGGCTTGTTTTTTGTAGTTTTAGTAGAGACGGGGTTTCACTGTGTTCACCAGGATGGTCTCGATCTCCTGACCTCGTGATCCGCCCGTCTCGGCCTCCCAAAGTGCTGGGATTACAGGCTTGAGCCACCGCGCCCGGCCAAAACTAGATTTCAACAACAAAAAAAATAGAATTGATAAACAAATTTAGTAAAGTTGCAGTATTTAAAATCAACATACAAACATCAGTAGCATTTCTATATGCCAACAGTGAACCATATGGAAAATAAAAAAAAAAAAACCAATCCTATTTACAATAGCCACATAAAATAAAATACCTCAGAATAAACTTAGCCAAACAAGTGAAAGATCTCTAAAATGAAAACTATAAAACTGGGTAGGCATGGTGGCTCATGCCTATAATCCCAGCATTTTGGGTGGCTGAAGTTGGTGGATTGCTTGAGCCCACGAGTTTGAGACCAGCCTGAGTATTATGGTAAAATCCCATTTCTACAAAAACTACAAAAATTAGCCAGGTGTAGTGGTGTGCACTTGTAGTCATGGCTACTTGAGAGGCTGAGGTGGGAGCATTGCTTGAGCCTAGGAGGTTGAGGATGTAGTAAGCCATGATCACACCATAGCACTCCAGCCTGGGCAAAAGATCAAGATCCTATCTCAAAAACAAAACAAAAAAATCTATGAGAAACATTGAAGCAAGCAATTGAAGAAGACACAAAAATGCAGATATTTCATGTTCATAGATTGCAAGAATCAGTATTGTAAACATGTTCATACTACCCAAAGCAACCTACAGATTCAACACAATCCCTATCAAAATGCCAATGACATTCTTCACAGAAATAGGAAAAATAGTCTTAAATGGAAAAACAAAAGACTCAGAATAGCCAAAGCTATCCTGAGCAACAAGAACAAAACTGGAGGAATCACATAACCTGATTTCAAATTATACTACAGAGCGATAGTAACCAAAGTAGCATGGTACTGGCATAAAAGCAGACATATAGACCAATGGAACAGAATGGAATAGAACCCAGAAACAAATCCGTACTTCTACAGTGAACTCATTTTCCACAAAGGTGACAAGAACATACATTGGAAAAAGGGCAGTCTCTCCAATAAATGGTTCCGGGAAATCTGGATATCCATATGCAGAGGAATGAAACTAAATCTCAATCTCTCACCATATACAAAAAGCCAAATCAAAATAAAAATGGATTAAAGACTTAAATTTAAGATCTCAAACTATGAAACTACTACAAGAAAACATTGGAGGAAACTCTCTAGGACATTGGACTGGCAGATTTTTTTTGAGTAATACCCCACAACCAAAGCAAAACTGGACAAATGGAATCACATCAAATTAAAAAGTTTCTGCACAACTAACGAAACAATCAACAAAGTGAAGTGACAACCCAAGGAATGGGAGAAAATATCTGCAAACTACCCATCTGACAAGGGATTAATAACTAGAATATATAAGGAGCTCAAGGAACTCTATAAGTAAAAATGTAATAATCCAATTTAAAAATGGACAAAAGAGCTGAATAGACATTTCTCAAAAGACATACAAATGGCAAATAGGTATAAGAAAAGGTGTTCAACAGCACTGATCATGAGAGAAATGCAAATCAAAACTGCAATGAGATATAATCTCACCCCAGTTAAATAGCTTTTATGCAAAAGAAAGGCAATAATGAATGCTAGTGAGAAGGTGGAGAAAACGGAACCCTCATATACTGCTGGTAGGAATGTAAATTAGTACAACCACTGTGGAGAAGTTTGGAGATTCCTCAAAAAACTAAAAATAGAGCTACCATGTAATCCAGTAATTCCACTCCTAGGTATATACCCAAAAGAAAGGAAATCCTAGGGACATACCCAAAAGAAAAGAAACTGTATCGAAGAGATACCTACACTCTCATGTTTGTTGCAACACTATTCACCACAGTCAAGATTTGGAACCAACCGAAGTGTCCATCAACAGATGAACGGATATTGAAAATGTGGTACATATACACAATGCAGTACTATTAAGCCATTAAAAAGAATGAGATCCTGTAATTTGCAACAACATGGATGGAACTAGAGGTTATTATGTTAAGTGAAATAAGCCACGCAGAGAAACACAGACATTACAAGTTCTCACTTATGTGTGGGAGCTACAAATTGAAACAATTGAACTCATGAAGATGGGGAGTAGAATGATGGTTACCAAAGGCTGAGAAGGGTGGTGGCGGTGGGGTGGAGGGGGTTGAAGGAAGTTAGAATGGTCAATGAGTACAAAAAATAGTCAGATAGAATGAATAAAATCTAGTATTTGATAGCACAACAGGATGACTATAGTTAACAATAATTTATTGTACATTTAAAAATAACTAGAAAAGTATAATTGAATTGTCTGTAACAAAAATAAAGGATAAATGCTTGAGGTGATGGATACCCCATTTATCCTGATGTGATTATTATGCATTGTATGCCTGTAACAAAATATCTCATGTATCCTATTAATATATACACCTACTATGTACCTACAAAAATTAAAAATTAAAAAAACTGGTATTAATGCATTGCCACAAACACTCTCTACTAAGCCCATAATCTCAGGGTAGTGTGTTTATGGGTCAGGGTCAGAATAGGGTGTGTGTGTGTGTATATATATGTATGTATGTATATATGTGTATATATGTATATATGTGTGTCTGTATATATATATATAGAGAGAGAGATTTGTTATAAGAAATTAGCTCATGCAATTATAGAGGCTGAGAAGACTCAAGATCATCTGCAGGATGATTTCACAGGCTGGAGACCAAAGTCAGTGGTTCCAGTTCAAACCTTATGGCCTGAGAACTAGGAGAACCAATGGTGTAGTTCCAGTGCAAAGGCCAGCAGGCTTGAGACCCAGGAAAAGCCAATGTTCCATTTTGAGTCCAAAGACTGAAAAAGCCACTATTCCAATTCAAAGCCTATCATATAGGAAAAATTATCTCTTACTTAAGGGAGGGCCAGGCTTTTTGCTCTATTTAGGACTTCGACTGATTAAATAAGGCTCACCCACATTATGAAGTCAATCTGCTTTACTCAGTCTACTGATTTACATGCTAATCTCATTCCAAAAAATAACCCTCACAGAAACACTCAGAATAATGTTTGACCAGATATATGGGCACTCTGTGGTCCAGTCAAGTTGACATGTAAAATTAACCATTATGGTAGGGAAAACTGGAAATTCCTAAAAATATATTGTTCCATAAATAAGTGCCCTTTATGATTTATACACTAGTGACAGCATGCATTTTGCAAAGAATCACTTATAAAGAATCTATAAAAGATATAAATATATATGATAGAGATGCTGGCCTTCAGATTCTTCTTTTGGCAACTTCAATTTCCCTCTCATCTGACTGAGCACATAAACTCGCTTAAGATGTGCCTCAAATCTCTTTTATCATCTGTTTTTTCATCTCCAGTCCCCTTTCTTCCATTCTACAAAGTAGTAAGTTATGACAATACACATTTTATGGGAGAAGAGGAAGAATGAAACAGACTTTCTATAATTTGTCTTCTATCTTAAATACTCCAATAAAAAATACTCAAGTCTTCCTACTGTAAATGAACATACTTCTCTTTGTGCTATTTAGAAAAGACTTTATTTCTAGGGTCTCATATCATAGAGAGTTTTCTTTTTGTTTGCTGAGCTGTGGACTCTGTCATAAAGATAACTTTTACTGCCTGGCAAACTTCCAGAACAGCTTAATATCCACAGCTTGAGGCCTATTCTCTCATCTTGACTCATGCAACTGCTACAGCATACTGGCCACATATATGTTCTCTTTTATGCACAGAATGTCCTGTTTGTTTGAGTCACCCAATGGTGACACAACCAAGCAGGTACTAAAGGGAACTTTTAATGAAACTGTGAAATCTTAAGGCCCAAGGAGTCATCTGCTTTGGATTCTTGAAACATGGGAAATAGAGGAGCTGTCCAGAATGGTGGTTTTCAAATAGTGGGTTTCCTGAAGTTACCTAAAGTAAGGGGAACAAAGAGAGGACAAAGGTGGGTCAGCTATGATCCTAACAATCATGCTTCAAGCAGAGTAGAGACACATTTTTGCTTTACTATATTAGAGTTTCACTGCTAAAACAAAAGCAAAAAATAAGGCTGAAAGGTATATGGTATTGTTGGGGCCAAGCCCATGGTCTGGTGACTTAGTGTTATGCAGCATTGATCTTCTGAGTCCCCAGATAGCCTCCCTGTCTTTTATCCAACCTAAGAGGATGGATGTGAAAAAAGTGACAGCGAGGCTTTGTGAACGCATGGATGTGAAGAAGTGTAAAGATCAGCTAGTACTGGAGGTTCTGAAAAAGAAAATTTTCAACTGTTTTGGATACAAAACATAATAAGATCCTTACTTTCTGCTTCTGGCCTTACACAGTTACATTCTGAAGAAATTTTAACTCCCTAGAGATTTTATAAAACAGATTTATGTAAGATATAGTTTGCACTGTATAACCAATCTTGTCAAAAGAGAGAAAAAATAAAAGTTTGTCATTTTAAAACATGATCTGTTACTGATGAGTGAAAAGCTGAGCTGTTTCAAGGATAAAGCTTAATGTAATGAACAAAAAGTGAATTACAATGTTCTCCTCAGAAAATAATGTATCAATTATTCCCTGTGTCATTACTCTAGCTGCAGTTAAAGAAGAAAACCATAACGTGTATGAGTATATATTCCATGCTTACCTGGGTACTAAAGTTAACAGACATCATTAGTCCTGTCCCAGAATCTCTGGCCACCTGCAGACTGATTAAAGTGGCCTTCTTGTGAGCCACTGCCAGCCGAGAACCCACAGAAAAATACACGAGGCTTTGAGATTCATCACTTTGTAAGATTTTAATCTGTGCAAATCTGGCGCTGTTGTTTATTGCTGCTCCAGCAGTAGCTTCATATAGTTCCACAAAAAAATACACTTCAACCTGTGGTATCTGACAATGAGAAAAAGGAAAAAAAAAAGAACTATTACTAATATATTTCTATCTGTAGATAGTTCTGATATTTAAAAATTGTATGATTCATACACATTATTAGAGAAATAAATATATAAATCTAGAGATATATTCTGTAAATTATGGAATTAAATTCTTAGATTATCATGACATTTATTTTTTGGTCTTTCTTTAAAAATACATTCACTTTCTCTGGGCGAGCTTCTTACTAGAAAATCAATGTCAGGAAATAACCTATGCATACTATGATCAGCAAAAAAATAAATTAAATGTATTCATACCACAAAACACTATAAAGTAGTTAAAAGGAATAAATTAATTCAATATTTTTTAACACAGACACATCTCAAAATATGACAAGTGAAAATATCAAGCTGTATAATGATATGTATAGCATGATACCATAAAGGTAAAGTTAAAACTACACAAAGCTTAGTATATTTTATTAATAGATACACATTTATGTAAAGTTTTCTTTTTTAACTACCACACCCTGACTGCAGTTGCTCTGGGTGGAGGGTTTGGGTAGGGGACAGGGCAGGGAGTGGAGCTGGAGAATATTACTAGGGAGAGGGAAAAAATGGATTTTCAATTTTGTAAGGTTTTATTTTTATTTTTTAAAGTGTTTTAAATAAATATAATCAAATATTTATAATAGTCAATTCTGAAATTTTATGTATTTTTCAAAATTTCCCAAAATTCAGTATATAGTCTAAATGTAGTCTGCTGGTTGTAGTTTGCTAATGTTTCACCTTGGTTCCTTCTCGATAGTCTCAAATAATTCATTTTCTAAAGCCTGAATTCAATTTTATAACATATTGGCAATCACCTGTTTTTACTAATGATTCACTCTTAACAAAATCATCCACCAGTCTGAGTAATATTGTTACCTTCCTGGCATAACTCAAAGGAGCTAAGCTGATGCCTTTATAACTGCAGTAACATTGTCTAATTTGATATAATGTATCATTTTTACCTACCAGCAACTGCCATTATGTTTTGTGATCATTTTAATGATAATTATTACATCATGAAATGATACAACGAACCCTTCAGAATTATCCAAGTGTTTATAAGTAAGTTATATCTTAGTCACAGCATAAATCAACTTAATCTCCTTTTGTTTTCTGAAGAAATATTTAGTTTTTCCTATGGCACGTATCATTCTTTACTGTTGCTGATCAACTGTCAGTCAATATTGAAATATGGAAATAATCATACTATTTCCACTTTTGAGAAACTACATTTGGCAAACACAATAAACTAAAGCACTATCAAAGTATAGTAACTATATTCAAGATCTAGTATGACCAAGTGAGCTTGAATTCAAAGTAGTTTCTTTTAACTAAGGATTTCGGTATATTATTGTCCAACAGAGACTTTTATTTATTCTTTAGTAAAATATTTCTTTTTCATTGTGATGATGATTAGAACATTACGTACAGCCACCTACAAACAAAATAATGTTACAATCTAAGTAAAGAATCATCTGAAATTGAACAGTGTACAGATGGGTGCCTACACATCATTAGACTAGTAACATAAAGAGTCTTCCAGTCTTAGAAATAAACAGTCTATTGAAACAACATTTCTGAAGTCTCATGAGAAATCAAGACTCATAGATCATATGTGAACCTCCCCAGACTCCTAAAAATGACAGAGACCTCATAAGAGCCCATTCCATGTGTAATTCCCAGCAGGTTCTTTTCCTGGTTAGGTCAGAAGGGTCCCAGGATGATATTTTGCCCTAACTAGTATAAGATGATTTTTCCAAGGACCAGAACTGTTCAGCAATAGAAAAACCAAAGTAACAATGAAACAATACTTTACTTAAATATTTTTGAAAATATTTGCAACAAATATTTAAACACTGGATTTAAACAGACTTTGTGGTTAAGAGCATGCTTCCTAAGTTAATTGTTAACCTTTCACATTTCGCTAATACAGAATCATAAGATAAATCATCAGGAAAAGGGGAAATGGACTGAAATTCAAGAGATGAGTTATAATCTTGGCCCAGTAATTGAATTGGGAAAGTTACTTAAATTCTTAATAATTTGAAAGTGAAAGTATTGAAAAACTGCGGAGATGATAATCTGAGACAGGACAGAGTCAAAAAACTTTGAGTACCAATAGACTGGATTGAGGTAAGGGACACTGCCATTAATGAATGGTGTTGTAGGCGGCAAGCCACCCAGGTGCCAAGGCAAGGGACCGAGGGCACAAGCTGTGCTAGTACAATAAAGAAAATATATAAAATAAGAGTCGTTGTACTAGAAATAGATTATAGATATGATGATATATGAGTATGGTTAATCATCATTTTGTAGCATTACTCTTTAATCCAATATTATAATAATCTTTGCTCTACAATTATAACCTAGGAAAAACCAGAGCATACAAAGAAGGAACTAAAGGGGCATGGTGAGAAGCGACCAGAAGACAAGATTGTGAGCCCTCTGTCACGCCTGGACAGGGCCACTAGAGGGCTCCTTGGTCTAGCAGTAACACTAGCGCCTGGGAACGCAACTGTTACTTAGCTGACCTTGGTCTAGCAGTAGCATCAGTGCCTAGGGAAGGCACCCATTACTTAGCAGACTGGGAAAGGGAGTCTCCCTTTCCCCGGGGGTGTTAGAGAAGACTCTTCTCCACCACCTCTTGTGGAAGGCCTGACATCAGTCAGGCCCACCCACAGCCATCCAGAGGCCTAACTGTCTCCCTGTGATGCTGTGCTTCAGCAGTCACGGTCCTGTTTCACTTTCATGTTCCACTCTGTACACCTGGCTCCACCCTCTAAATAGCAGTAGCAAAATTAGTGAAGGTGTTAAAGTCTTTGATCTTTCTGAAAAGAGCATACAAGAAATAATGATGTAAGCTGTCCCTCTCTCTCTCTCTGCCTCGGCTACCTAACAGGGAAGGGCCCCCTGTCTGGTGGACACGTGACTCACGTGACCTTATCAATCATTGGAGATGACTCGCACTCCTTACCCTGCCCCTTTTGCCTTGTATCCAATAAAGAACAGCGCAGCCAGGCATTTGGGGCTACTACCGGTCTCCACGTCTTGGTGGTAGTGGTCCGCCAGGCCCAGCTGTCTTTTCTTCTATCTCTTTGTCTTGTGTCTTTATTTCTATGATCTCTTGTCTCTGCACATGAGAAGAAAAACCCACAGACCCTGTAGGGCTGGTCCCTACATGGTGTAATTCTGTGGATGCATTTGTTGTGTCTGCAATATCTGTAACTCTTCTATCACTTGTGTTGATGTAGTTATTACTCAAGTCACTGCATTCCCTTGGGCTCCATCTCCATCCATTCTGAATAATCACAATACTCACCATCTCTTATGAAGGGCCAACTCTGCCGAGAGCTGTGCTAAGAACTTCTTATTCATTATTTTCTTTATTTGTCTCACAGCCATATTATTAACCCCATTAAACCTGGGAGGCTCAGGAAGGCTGAGCAACCTGTCCAATGTCACCCAGTTAATTGGTAGAAGAGTTAAGATTTGAACCAAAGTCTTCCATTATCAGAACCCTAGCTCTTATACTGACTCCAGTGACTCCAAGAATAAGTTCAGTGTAACTGATGTCTTTCCTTTGACAAAAAATGAAGAAGATGGTGTTTAGGTCAAAAGTCTAGCAATAACTGGGGGGCTCTACTAGGACCTCCAAATAATTTCTCAAAGCCCACTACAGAAGAATATTGCCACAGAACATGTGTTGTTTATATCATTAGGTTTCAGTTTATCTGACATAAAAATAATTTGAACTGGATGAGTAATAAGTTCCCTTCTACTCAAAAAAGGTAAAATGTTAAAATGTATGGCAAAAGTACTTTTTAAAAAATATTTTTTCATTTTTATGAGAACACAATCATCTTTCATCTTCTCTCTTTTCAAATTTCCTCTTAATGAAACTAGAGTGTATATTAACCTTGCTTGTACCTTGCCTTTTAACAGGTAAAAAGATAATGAGGGAAAAAATGTCTTGAAAATTAGCTGCTTCTCAAAATGTAGAAGAAAACTCTATGATTTGAATATCATATGTGAAAGAGAAAGAAGAGGTGCAAGTAATTTTTTTCTCTTACCTAACTGAAACTATTTGATGATGGGCTCAGCAGCATTTGTCTAGTTAGGATAACAAATACACACAGATAGCACCCCATGTATTGCATGCAACATTCCCTTACCCCTTAATTATATATTCTTCTGCAAGGAGGGCAAGCTCCGAGGAAGCAGTCTTCCCTAACCCCATCTATACTTTAACTTTCCTATTTCTCTTTATTCAGCTTCCCCAAGCCCACTCCTGATGGCTCTTCTCGTCTCTCTTCTTAGAATTACAAGGTTAACATCTACTGTATGAGACAGATGTTTAAAGTCTAGTGAAATCTTATCAGTATTCTACTTCACCAAAAATTCTATTCGAGATAAAATGCACAATATAATTTTTAGTAATGCACGTATGCAAAACATATTTATGGAGGATGTAAAACCACATTCTAATTTTTGAACGGCTAACAGTTTTATAGTCTATATAAACTATGCATAAGTTGTAACACTGCATATAACTGATAACTTCCATAAGAAATATACAGATAATGTTTTGTAAATTTAGAGAATCAACAACTCCAACTAGAGGTTTCATGGGAGGCTCCATGGAGAAAGTGGTACTTTGATTAAGAGAAAGCTATAGTTAAGAAATACGGAGGCTGGGCACGGTGACTCATGCCTGCAATCCCAGCACTTTGGGAGGCCAAGGTGGGTGGATCGCTTGAGGCTAGAAGTATGAGACCAGCCAGGCCAACAGGGTGAATCCCCGCCTCTACTAAAAATACAAAAATTAGCTGGGCATGGTGGTGTGCACCTATAATTCCAGCCACTCAGGAGGCTGAGGCATAAGAATCGCTTGAACTCAGGAGGTGGAGGTTGCAGTGAGCCAAGATTGCAGCACTGCACTGCAGCCTGGGCCACAGAGCGAGGCTCTGTCTCAAAAAGAAAATAACAAAAAGAAATCTGGGGTTGAAAGGGTTGATGGAAGCATAAAAATATTTGGAAGAAATGTGTGAAGAAGGGTTTAAATGTTTTCAAGTAGAACACAGTAAGTCTTCACTTAACCATGACAGATTCTTGGAAACAGTAACTTTAAAGGAAAGGACATACACTGTGCAGCAGGAACTCAACTGTTGTTTATATCAATTATTCTATGGTAAAACTGGTTTCATTATACAGCACATTGTTTCACATAAAGTTGCAGTTTCCAAGAGCCTATTGAGTACGTGAAGTGAGGACATACTATATGATCAAATGCCTTGAGTACTGAAATTTCAGTTCCTCATTGTCAGTGTGACAGAAAGTTTTAGTAGCTGATGATAACTCAAGAAAAGCAAAAAACAATGATGTGATATGTTGAACTACGAAAAAAAGAGTGGGGATTCAAGACCTTAAGGAAAATATATTTTCTAGCGCTACCACCACCAGAGTGGCCACAAGAGCAACACATTTGCCTGCATCAACTTCCCTGCATAGCTCTAGTACATACATATAGATCTCTAAAATCTTTCTGATCAAAGAAATCAAGTCCTTTGACACTAGTTAATTGGCTGTCTTACATTAGGGAAAAAATCAAGACAGCTCTAGAATACTTGTTATTGCTATAAAGCAAGTATGCTTCCAGATATTTTTAAAGTAATACTGAAAAGACAAAAGACCAGCATAATAAGACTATCAGTGGCCATGCCATGACTATTTGAATACCGAAAAGAAAATCACTTAGTAAGTAATAAAAATTATTTGAATTTGAATTTATAGTGATACTGAAAGAAGAAATGTTATCATTATATAAAAGAGATAGCATGCAAGATAAATATGATTCTAACGGTATATACTTAATATTTTATTAATTTTAATGTGTAGAGTTAGCATATCAAGACACATCTTTTATTAAGCATGTGTTCATTTATTAAGCAATGATAAACATTTTTTTCTTTGTATGTAAGTAGGAAGGGGTTAATAAAAAGAATTGTGAAGAAGACATTTATTTCAAGAAAAGGAAAGAACTGTACCAAGAATACAAATAAAAGAAGTGAAACCTACATGGTTGTTATTTTAGAATATGGCAAGAAACAAAAAAATAGAAAAATGACAAGTTTATTTACAAAATTCATAATGTAATCAAGTCTGTCTAAAGTTTGTTGTCGGCAAAGAGATTTAGAGATTGTGGCTAAGAAAGACACAAAGAATCTCCATATTAACAATGTATAAGTTTCAATAGTGGTTTTAAAATGATTAATTCTAAAGAAATACAATTAGAAGTTGACACTAGTGTGTGTCTTCATTTCTTACCTTCTCTGGTTTGAGTTCAATGCTGATAAAGCATTTTGTTTGACCCGTTGTACAGGTTGTGGTCCCTGACACAGACCGAAGTTCCTCCACCAGGTTTACCCCATCCTTCTGGAGCACGACAACTGTTTTGTTAAGTGTGACTCGCCAAAAGACCTTGACATCTTCAAAGGCCCTGTGAGCAAGAAACCCACCCATTGCCTTAACAGAGGGTGTCATCCCCATGTCTAATAGAGTTTATTATCACTGTGCCAAATGGTACCTCTTCATCCAAAGTATAGCACTTACTTTACCATTGATGATGCTGAAAATGACCAATTTTCCTCACTACAAATGAGAGAATTAAATTAAGCCTCAGGGCTTATGTGGTTTTCTTTGACTACATTCCATTCGATAATGACTAAGTATCCTGATACTCTATATAAGGAATGTAAAAACAAATAGTATTTTTCTATTATGTCCAAAAGATGTGAAAATGAGAATTACAGGGAGTTCTTAAAGGCAAGTAAATGTTCCTCATTTCTCTTTTAAAAAGAATTTTTCTACAGAAACAACACTTCCACTCATAATGGTTGTTTCTGCAAAATAGGGCAAAGGGAGACTTACATTCTCACAGATTTTTTTAGGCCCAAAATGGAAAATGTAATATATACACATGTGCATGTGTGCATGCCAAGCACATGTATGTGATTAGTATCCAAAGATGCTACTATACAGTTTTAAGTTGCAAATAAAATTTTGGTACTCCAAGTTTTCCTTACAGGAAAATGGTATGTATGTAGAGTGAGCAGGTAACAGGCAGTAAGATGAAGTGATGACCTACATAGTCTGATATTTGTATGGTACTTCATGAAGTATAAAACACTCAAGGTAACCCTAAGTTATGATCATAAACAAAGTATCATAATCACAGATTAAGAACTACAGCATCTGAAGACATGCCAAATTCCACGCTACTTCCTTCTATCTTACCCTGCCTCTACCATTGTATGAATTAAAATTGGATTTATACAGACACACAGAATGTTACATCTTCCATATACTATATATATACTTACCTGTTTGGCTGTCTTGTGACAATAAGGTGCAATCTTCTCATATCAGGTCCTTCCCTGAGTTCTAGTCCACTCTGGGACTCCTCACTGAATCCTATGATGCCATTGTGAAGGTCACTCCCTGAAAAAAGAATGGAGGGCTATAACATATTCAAGAATTATTTAAAAGACCTCCCATGCTCCACTAATCTTGCCAGCTCACATGGTTTAAAAGTGAGAAATTCACAGGTGGTGAGGGGAGCTAGAGTTGTTAAAATATCTTTATTAAAAATAAACTAAACTGTGATAACATCAAGGTGGCTGTTTGGGAATAGAAGAAAAGAAGAAATAAATCATCAAATCCCACTCTTTCCCCTGACACACATATTCATTTTTCTATTAAGATCCTACTTTATATTTGACAGTACTTGAAACTTTAGATATTTATCTGTTTTAAGACTATATATCCCCCACAGAATGTAAGCCCTACTCGAGCAACAACTTTTATTCACTACTGTATCCCCAGCTCCAAGAACAGAACTGAGCATATAGTAAGTGTTGAATAAATCTTTGTCAAATAAATGAACTCTGCTCAACGGATTTACCTTCACATAAGAGGTTTGACTAAAAGACCATCTATGCTACCCATTAAGCTATTTGGCCCAGAACAAAACAGAAATATTAAGGAACTCCTGAGCATCTCTGGGTATCAGAAACTTTCCTAAGCAACACTTGAGGTTAGAGGTACCATTATACTTAAAAATAAATGTTTAAACTGGAACAAAACTAGGGCCCATAGTATACAGAAATCATCACTTCAAATTCTAGGCAGCACCTAAACCAGCTTCTCAGACTAGAGAAATACCAGTGCACAGCTCTGACTGCTTTCTATTTCTCCATGACCCAGTTTTGCATTGATCCTAGAAGCAATGATCCTAAAGCAATCAGCCTGAAAAACAATGTGTATTAGTTCATTTTTATGCTGCTATAAAGATGCTAGCTGAGACTAGGTAATTTATAAACAAAAGAGGTTTGATTCACAGTTCTGCATGTCTAGGGAGGCCTCAGCAAACTTATAATCACGGTGGAAGGGGAAGCAAAGCACATCATATATGGTGGCAGGAGAGAGAGCAAGGGGAAGTGCTACTTTTAAACCATCAGATCTCATAAGAATTCACTCACTATCACAAGAACAGCATGGGGCAAACTGCACCCACGATCCAATCATCTCCCACCAGGTCCCACCCTCGACACACGGGGATTTGGGGGATTACAACTGGAGATAAGAATTGAGTGGGGACACAGAGCCAAACCATATTATCATGTGTACCCATCACCCTGAAACCTGATTCCTGGCATTCTAAGGAGACAGAACTTCTGAAGTTAGGGAGTAGGTTGGGTTAAGGAAACAGGAAACCACTGAACTGTCCTGATAGGGAAGAACTAGTAGTCATCAGCCTCTGGACTATTTCCCTGGTCTTAAAGTAAATGTGGAGCCCCTTTGTTAGGGACATGCAAGTGATGGGTTACATTTGTCCTAGGATCTCATGTGTGTTTTGTTTCAGACTGCCAGTCCTCATCCTCACCCATTAATCACTATAATCACTTCATAACCTGGTATCAGAATCTGACATTGACTTTTTATCTTTGGCAGCAATTGTTTTCTTGTCACCTTAAGTGAGGATTTGGGCTCTTCAAGTAGATTACAAGACTATCACAGCAGAACCCTCATTTCCTTTTCCAAGGCAATAGCAATTAGCATGATTCTAATGAAAATAACACTTCCCTTGTCACATTTACAATAACAAATTTGATTTCAGATTTCCAGTAAGATGATTCCAGACTGATAATATGCCAATGATCGAAATCAAAACTAAATAAACTTTTTTCCCTGACTTACTCAGAAAGTTTGCTCTAAAATCTAAATGTGAAAAGATTATAAAGATGGGTGGATGCAGCAAAATTAATTATCCAGTTAAGTGAGAAATATTATTAAGAAAAAAATGCCAGATAGGGAAAAGATGAGGGCAACATTTGCAAGTAAAGGAACTTAAGGTATTATGACCACGTGAATGTGCCTGGTGGTGTAGTCAGGCCAATTACATCACATGACGTTAGTGGTAGCTATGGCAGGGTGTCAGTCATTTGCAACAGGTGTGTGATGAGTGTGCCTTATGTAGGGAAGGTAAACATCACAGAATCTCACAGAGCTCAGCTGACTTACCATTTGGCTGGTGAGTTAAAACTAAGCTCAGAGCTGATGAAGGAATAGGCACTGGTAGGCTATATTATCTCATAAAACAGGGAAGCACTTCCATTCCAGTTGGTACCTAACTTCTGTCCTGAGCGCCCCCCCCCCCAAAGAGCCCACTGCCACTTCCTTAACCAGGACTACAAGACCTCCTTGTGATCCATTAATTAATGGAGTATCGCTTAGAACAGCAAAGAACCACCAGAAGCCATTTTAATGGGCCTGGCCGGTGCCAAACTAATTGTTACTTGTTTTAACTATCAGCCCTGGTCATATTCAAATAACTGTAATAAAATATCTGTGTCATAGAATGAGAACGAGGATGCTGACTGCCAAACTAATTTTAATAGAAATATATAGATGGTATTAAGCCAATTTGAATCAAAATCAGTAAATAACTTGTAGAATAGAATAAGAATTTACAATACACTATATAAACTGTAGAAATAGGAAGAAATCATACTAATTGATGCAAATTTGTAGGTTAACATAAATGAGATAATGCTGAGCATATGAAAGGAAGTTAAAAGACTGCAAAATTATGAATGAATTAAAACTGAGTGACTAAAATAAAATATGAACTCCAGGAAGCATCAAATCTCAAAAATATGTTTTGAGGTCTATTGCACAGAATGGTGAATACAGTTAATACAGAGTACTGTACATTTCCAAGTTTCTAAGATAGTAAATTTGAAATATTCTCACTACAAAAAATGTTGGAGATAATGTACATGTAACTAGCTTGATTAAATTATTCTACACTGTATTTATAAATCATAACATCATTACTTGTACCCTTTAAATATGTATAATTATAAATTGTCCCTTTACAATAAAATATAAAAATGAAAAAAGAAAAGAATCATGAGATAGCCTGTCACTAACTCATATAAGGTATTGACATGCTGATGTATTTCATTTGAAGAAATACAGTATGACTGCAGGCCGGGTGCAGTGACTCATGCCTGTAATCCCAGCACTTTGGGAGGCTGAAGTGGGTGGATCACGAGGTCAGGAGTTCAAGACCAGCTGGCCAGAATGAGGAAACCCCGTCTCTACTAAAAATACAAAAAAATTAGCCAGGGGTGGTGGTAGGTGCCTGTAATCCCAGCTACTCCGGAGGCTGAGGCAGAGAATTGCTTGAACCCAGGAGGCAGAGGTTGCAGTGAGCCGTGATCGTGCCACTGCATTCCAGCCTGGGCAACCCAGCAAGACTCCATCTCCAAAAAAAAAAAAAAAAAAAACAAGAAAAAAAAAGAAATACAGGATGTATTTACAGAGGTAAACTGCAAACTGTTACGAAAAGATTGCATAAGATACCTGAGAAACAAAAAATAATTAAATTTTTAAGCTATTGTAACATATATATGCAATAGTATGATGGCTATATCATCTACATTGGGTCAAAAGCAAAACAAAACACAATAGTTTAAATCTATTTGGTAACAGAAAAAAAAAAATTTCCTGCCAATGAGATCTTTGACTTTAGGATGGATTACTGAAAGTGGCTGGTATATTTAGAATGAAGTTTCAAAACAGGATAGGCAATCACGTGTTTGGATGATTAAATTAAATGCTCTTTATATTGTGAAAGTATGGATTTATAGATTGTATTACTGGCTCTGATCTCAGTGACATTTATAGTACATTAAATTACAGGGCCCTCAGAACAGCACATCTTGAGTTCATGTCATGGGTCCATGCTACAGAAAAACAACATTTTAATGCATTCCTATGAATAACTTAAGTACTTCACCTTCTTCCATTAAATTTAAGCTAGATTCATCTTAATACAAATTACGTACCACAAAAGTACATTTTTATCTCCATCATTTCAAAGATATACCTGTAATAATAACCACGGCAAAAGCTGCAAATCCAGTGTCATCCTTCCCCTCCACAATCTGTGCTCCCCCTTGAGGGTTTGTGAGAAACACATAGAAGAACTCATGCCCCTCGGGCTCATCGTCATCCAAAATTTGAACTGATACTTTACGTTCTTTTTCTCCATCTAAGAATATAAGGGTAAGAGTTTGTTCTTCAAAGTCTTCTTCTTCAACTGCCCACGTTAGGTTGGAAATTCCATAGATACCATGAAAGGGGAATGCATTTGGTTCCTTCTGAGCATGTCTTTCACCGAAAGTTTTAACTGTTATGCTGACATTGCCAGTAAACCCACCAGTTCTTCGGATAAGAACTTCTGCAGTGTTGAATATGCCATTCTTCATCTCCTCTTCAACATAAACAATGGATGGCCCAAGGCTGAATGTTCCATGAATGGAAACATTGGCAGTTACCGTGGCCACATCAGGCTTTTCAGACACAGCAGGTGTGCCATGAAGGGTGACAAGTTTCTCAGGGATGGCAGATACACCAGTTGCCTCAGTAACAATGGCAACCACATTGGTTGGCTGCAGAATGGTAGTCGTCTTGCTTGTGCCGAAGTATGTGGTGGATTCAGTTTCTACAGGAATGAGAGTTGTGTCAACTGCTACAGCCACAGTTGTCATGGGGAAGGAAACATCCATTCCTGCCAGGTCATCATTATCCAATATTGTGATCACTGCAACACTGAAATCTAGATTCAGGCGTGGGCTCCAACTAACATCAAACTTTTGTAATCCCCTAATTTCTACTGAAGTAAGGTTAATGTAAAAGAATTCTTCCATCTCAGAAAGCTGATCATTAATAATGGTTATTTCAAAATCAACCTCAGTTTGGAATTTTTGAAAAAACAGTTCCCCATTCTGAACAGGCTCAAAATCTTCCAGTGGCTTGGCGCTTCCTGCAGTGGTCTGATAAGAAACTTTAATAAGATCGCTGTGGAACCCAAATAGTCTTTGTACATGTAATCTGATCATCTGTGTATCTTCTGACACCATGATATTTCTTGAGCTACTGGAAAATTGGAAGATGCCCATTGGTTCAATTTCAGCAACGATGAAACCTGATCTGGGAAAAAAATTAAATCAAGAAGAAATTGATTTTAAAAAATAGGAATATGACTGTAGAGATTCATCATTCACATATTTAAAATGCTGCTCGTGAGGGCAGTAACTTAACAATGAAGTGCCATTTCAAATTCCATCAAACCCTATTTATTGATAAGGGCACAAGAAATGTAAGAACAGGAGCTACAAAAGCAGGGACAGGACCTAACAAGTCTGAGCCAAATGAAAAGCTCATAGGTCTCTATTGTATTTCTCCATCATCCCAGAGCAACTGTCTGAGGGATCTGAAAATAGAGGATCAGTGCAAGGGGTACAATATTACTACAACGTTCTGGACCTCTGCCAGCTTTCTTATCTACCAGATAGAAATAGTTACTGGCACTAGCAGCAAAATCCTTGCTTCCTTCAGCTGCCAGTAATGGGACTATCCTCTCATGCAAATGTAGCTAAAACTTTGTGTGTGAAGTAGGATAGACACCCATGATAGAATAATTTATCCTCAGTTTTTTCCTATAGATTTTTGTTGTGAGTTAACAGCTATATCAGAGGTTACAACTGGTGGCCTCTTGGCCTAATTCTGTCTACAGGTATAATTTCTTTTGCTAACAGGTTTTTGGTTTTAATATAAATTTAAATGTCTTTAGGGAGGATTCTTCAGATCCCATCACTCTCTATTGTCAAGCAGCTAGCACTCACTACATAAAACAGTGGTTAACACCTCAGACAGAGGTCATTCAGCCTGGGTTGAAATCATGACCCCAACATGTATAAACTGTGTGCTTCTGGGTTATTGCATAATCTATCTATGACTTTTGTCATTTATAAAATGGGACAAATAATAGAATCTACTTCATAAGGCTGCTGGGGAGAGTAAAGAGAGAGAGAGAATATGTGTGTGCATGTGTGTGTTTGTGTGTGTGTATGATTTATGCCTGGCCTAGAGTAAGCACTATAAGATTTATGCCTGACCTAGGGTACGCACTGTAATACTACTTCTTGTTGTTGTTTTTGAGACAGAGTCTCACTCACTCTGTTGCCCAGGCTGGAGCGCTGTGGCGCGATCTCAGTTCATTGCAACCTCTGCCTCCTGGGCTCAAGCGAATCTCCTGCCTCAGCCTCCCAAGTAGCTGGGACTACAGGCACATGCCATAACACCTGGCAGATGTTTTGTATTTTAAGTACAGATGGGGTTTCGCCATGTTGGCCAGTCTGGTCTTGAATTCCTAACCTCAGGTGATCGGCCTGCCTTGGCCTCCCAAAGTGCTGGGATTACAGGTGTGAGCCACCACAACTGGCCAAGCACTATAATACTGTTAATGACTATTGTTGCTGTTAAAGCATTTGAATTTGTAACTCTAAAATATGTTTTAAAATGATGAACATTTTAAAAATGGCATATGTATAAAGTTATATCTGATTTCCCCAATGGAGATCTCCCACACATAAACATGTATACAAACATACTTGAATACACTCTAGTTTTCATACCCCCAAATCTTCTTTATTTTACAAATAAACCAAAGAACAGAAAGATCAAGTAACTTTCTCAAAGTCACACAGTGAGTAAGTGGCAAAGCCAGGACTAAATCCCTAAGTCTGAATAACAGGTCTGCCCTCTACTGCTCTGGTTGAGTCTATCCCAGAAATAAGGAAAGTAAATTGCTTTTGGCTGGTACGTGTTTATCTGCAAATATACTGTATTTGCAGAAAGAGTCACTACAGATACATAGTAAAATTCAATAAAATTATATTAAAGTCAAAGGGTCACTGATCCAAACAGGTAATATTTATCACCCCACTGTGATGTCTTATTCTTACTTAATCTTATTCTTACTCTTAATCACTTGGAGCAATCAGGTATTTTCAGCTTCTCAGAAGACAGCTTCCTTTAACAAGAGGAGAACTGCCATCATGGCTTTTAGTGGAGATGGTTCCCCAGTCCCCATTCTCAAGGTGGAGCATGAGGAACTCTCTTTAAGGCAAGCAGTGGGTGGCGGGGCTCCTGAGAGCCGCCTCCCTCTCCAGCATGCACGCCATGTGATGCTCTACACTAAAACTATGTTTGCGTTTCCTTCAAGGAGAATAATCCTTGTGCCTTTTTCTGTTTTGATGGATGAATTCCAGATTATTCCTCAGAGAATTTCTTGGGTGAGAATTAGGTTGGTCTTACCGGAGTTGAGCTCCGCCAGGAGCGCTGCTCTGCACTCCTGATAGATGAAGAACAAAGGCCTCTGGCCGACCAGGGCTGGGAAACGTCCACAGGAAAACTCCTTTCCTTTGTTCACCGTGGGAAAATGAAAGGCTCCCTGAAGGAAAACATGAAAAGGAAAGTAGGGTATTAGTTCTTATCTTAAACTGGGATTTGACTTTTAAAACTGTAGTAATATATTTTCTTATCCAAAATTCAATTATAGTTTACAAAAGGTAAAACATTTTTATAAAGGGATAGGGGAGAGGTAAACTTACAGGAGACCACACAAATCTTGCTGTCAGTCCCTGTTTACTTTTCTCCTTTATATCTTTTTCTTTCCTGGCTCAATGACAAAATCCAATAGTGAAAAGAGACTGGTGTTAGGCAGGCTTTAATACAGATTTAGTGTCAGGCTTTGGTTTAAATTCTGGCCCCAGAATATTTTTAGGATACATATTGAAGTAGATTGGGGTGAAATATCATAATCTATGTATTTTACTTTAAAATGCTTCAGAAAAAAATGTCACAAATATGGCTGACTGTAACAACTATTAAATCCAGTCAAGGCCAGGTACAGTGGCTCACACCTGTAATCCCAACACTTTGGGAGGCCAAAGAGGATGGATCTTGAGGTCAGGAGTTTGTGGATCAGCCTGGCCAACATGGTGAAACCCCACCTCTACAAAAAATACAAAACTTAGCCAGGCATGGTGGAGCGAGCCTGTAATCCCAGCTACTCAGGAGGCTGAGGCAGGAGAATACCTTGAGCCCGGGAGGTGGATGTTGCAGTGAGCTGAGATGGCACCACTGCACTCCAGCATGGGTGATAGAGCAAGACTCTGACTCAAAAAAAAAAAAAAAAATTAAAAATAAATAAATAAATCTAGTCAGTGAGTTTATGGGTGTATACTGTACTTTTCATTGTGTCTGAAAATTTATTACAAAGCCTCAAAAAAACTAAATGAACCTGTTTGAAGATACAGATCTATTATTTGGGAACTCCTGTTATTTCAGTTGAATCAAGTTAACATAAACTCACAAAAGCGTTTGAAGATTAATGTGATATGTAAGCACAAAATCGTATACACACTCATAATAAGCAATATTTCTACACATAAATCTTTTCATATGTAGAAGTAGTTACTAACATAAAATTTTTTAAAAATCACCCTAAATTGTATGGAGCATGCATATCACCCAAAGTGACAGAGGAGTAAGGAAGTAAAAGATAAGAGTTTCTGCAGGAAAAAAGGGGCTAGAAAATAAAAAAGAAAAGATAATTAAATATCTTTAACTTAGGGGACATGCCAAAAGGAAAACAAGAGGAGCCAATGTCTCAGACATCAGATTAGGGCACCTATCCAGTGGCTAAAGAAGCCCCAGTATCCAAGGCAGTTATCACACTATGGTGTCTCTCAATCACGCAGCTAATTTCTCTCTGTGTTCTGGGATTGCTGTTAGGATGGAAGCTGGCATGAAAATGTCATTTTCATTGGCCTAGCCCTCACCCCCCATCTTCTACAGGACTTTAGCTTTCATTCCTTCTTATCTCTCAGTGATGCCAAGATCTTGGGAAAATGAAAATCATTCCCTCCTCTTTGAGAGACTAAGGATCTCAGTCCTCCGCAGGATTCATTAGGTTTCTTACTGAGTGTAAATGGTGTTTGCCTGGTGACCAACAAGACCCTGTGAATCAAGGAGGGAGATCCTCAGATTCTGAGCCCACTGGAGGGTTCTTTATAAACTCTCATTATCTAAATTTGCAATGAGCTTTCTATAACATGTTAGTGGTCAAACCATCTAACATTCGCATCTCACTAACTCTCAAAGAGCTAATGGTATACTTTAAAAAATAAAGTATCTAAAGTAACAGCTGCCCTACTGCCAGAAATAGTCAGGTGAACATGGAAATGCATAGAAGAGCTGTACGTATTTTTATTTTTCTTATTACTGTATTTGCCAAATTAGATTCTTAGAATTACTTTCAACAAGCTCCTATTGTATAGACAGAGTAGTTTGCTTAGTGACCCCACTCTTTTGAGGTAAGGCATGAAGTTGTTAATTTGACTGAAAAAAGTTTCTCTCCTTTTCTCACCAAGCAACCTGCACTACTCTGATCACTTAAATATGGGAGTATTGTATTAGAAAACTACATTCAGTGCCCAGAATAAGAATAACCCAAGACAATTAGTGGTCAATGATACCCTTCCAATATTCTACAGGACTCATCTTAGAAAAACTACAACTCACCCAGTGTTGGGGTCATGTTGCCAACAACAATGAATTCAGGAATTTCTAACCCAGGAGCATATCCAGTGGTCCAGGCAACTGACAGAGCACCATATGTGCCCCTCCTAGAAATCATAACGTGGCTTGTGCCGGCAGTGATGTTCATGAGTTGAAAAGCAGTGGAGTCAAATCCGACCTGAGGGAAAAATCATGCTTATTTTATTTCTCTCTAAACCTTCCTGTTTTCTGAGGAATGGGTTAAACATAAACTTTTCCTTGGTTTATATAATACATATCCTTGTCTTATATTGAATTAAAGAGAAGTGCTTAAGAAATAACATCTCAGATTTTAAAATTTATTTTACTTTATTATTTAGGTTATAGTCGATAGCTTTTTCTTTTTTAAACAAAAGGCTATCTTTTGAATAAACAACATCCAAAAAAGGTAAGCATAATTATGGTTAAATGAAAGGAAACTATTTTAAATGGCATTTAACAGGACTTGCTCATGGGTCTTTCCAGAACCTCATTTGTAGAACTAAAATTTGCCTTCTAAGATAGAATAGTATATTTTGTCATTTATAAAATAAGCACCATGAACTAGACCTTCTATTAGGGTTCTTTTCAGCTCCAACTTAATTTTATACCTTTTTTTGAAGACCAGAAGACTTCAAAGTTTTTTTAAATACCCATCTCTATCACAAGCATCAAGTAAGATTTTGTTTTATGTGCAACATTCCCAGGGTATGTGATTTATAGATGAAGTAAGTTCTGAGCAATGAGGAAGAAAAGCAGATTCCTGGCTTCACATTTTGATTTGAACAATTCAGTTTACCTCTTTTGGTCTCAATAGCTATAAATGTGGGATACCATTTAATCAAGAGTTATATATTAAAACTCATTCTCCCCTTCTTAAATTGTAACGAAGAATAATAGAAAAATGTGAGAGGGTTCCGCAGGATAACTTCTGGAGCCACAGAGGAAAAGAAACAACTACTTTAATTTGACTCCAGCCTAGATTCTCTGTTACAGTGAGGCTGTTCTTCTTCTTCCTCCTCTTCTTCTTCCTCTTCCTCCTCCTCTTCCTCTTCTTCCTCTTCCTCCTCTTCTTCCTCCTCCTCTTCCCCGTCCTCTCCCTCCTCTCCCTCCTCTTCCCCCTCCTCTCCCTCCTCGCCCTCTCACTCTCCCTCTCCTCCTTCTCCTTCTTCTTCGACAGAATGTCGCTCTGCAACCCGGGCTGGAGTGCAGTAGCATGATCTCGGCTCACTCCAACCTCTACCTCCCGGGTTCAAATGATTCTCATGCCTCAGTCTCCCCAGTAGCTGGGACTACAGGCGTGTGCGACCACATGCAGCTACTTTTGTATTTTTAGTAGAGATGGGGTTTCGCCATGTTGATCAGGCTAGTCTCAAACTCCTGACCTCAGGGGATTCGCCCACCTGGGCCTCCCAAATTGCTGAGATTAAAAGCATGAGCCACCATGCCCAGCCCAGTGAGGCTTCTGCTTAGCAAATGCCAAAAGCTTTGAGTGAGATCATTCTTGCTACATGGCTAGAGGGCTATTTTAAAATGCCCTAGCCACATCACACACACAAACACACATACACACACACACACACCCCCCAAACACTGATACGAGTATAGAGTATACACCAAAGACATGAATGTACCATGATGGACTCTAGCCTTGCCCTTTGGGGTGATACAGTATTGTGACAATATGCATGGATAAGCAGTAGGAAATGTTTTACTCTAAATGAATGGTTTTGCTGAATCTTTTTTTTATAACAACCCATGAACAAAAAGAAGACAACAAAATTCAAAGCATTAATAAATTCTATTTCTTCATTCGCTCTTAAAGAAGAGGAGGCAAAGAAAAAAAAAAACCTCTTCCTCTCAGTTATTTTAAATGCCAGTGTATTCCATTTTAAGATAAAAAGTATTCATTCTCCTTGGAGAAGATGCTCAGGAGGGAGTACCTGAAGAGCATCCCGTAGTGGCCAGAGACTATATCTGCCCATATTCCTGCCCATTCATCTGTACAGATTCCACCTCAGCATCTTAAGACAGGCTTGCCCACGTCACTTCAGCTCCCACCTGAAGGAGCAGGATAGAATTATATCTCACAATGGCTTCAAAAATACACATGTTACCATAGCCACAGACAACAGCCTTGTCTTTTTCTTATATTGACAGAATCCACCT
This sequence comes from Theropithecus gelada, assembly GCF_003255815.1. NCBI lineage: Eukaryota > Metazoa > Chordata > Mammalia > Primates > Cercopithecidae > Theropithecus > Theropithecus gelada. The sequence continues at coordinate 86,277,357 of NC_037673.1, read as the reverse complement.
GAAAGGAAAGGAAAGCCCTCAAGTTGTTCTTTGTTCTCATGAGCATTTATGAAGCGATTGGGAAATAATCTTTCCTACAACGACCTCAGACAGAAGATGCAAATACTTAGATACAACCATATCACAGGATCTGACCATCAACATTTATCTACATCAGCACAAACTCGCCCCAGTAAACCAAAGTCTGAATATTAAAGATAAACATTCACAATGTGAGCACAAGAAAAAGTCTGGAATATTAGTGCTTCATTATAATTTTAATTATTTAACATAAAATACCTCAATATTAGATACATAATATCAAGAAGAGATCTGGACATATCTCTTTTTTTCCTACTGAATGTTGAAAATAGACTAAGTATTTTTATATAATATATCGGTTACATCTACTGTGATATTCACAGAGTTATTTATATTTAAGAAAATAGTTACTCATGAGAAATGCTAGCTCTGAGAGTCTCCGTCCTTCCTGTAAAAACTGCTCTCTAGTGGTCTGCTGAGAGAACCACACCCAGGGCCAATTACCTGAGAATTGGCAGCTTTCTCAGAGACTGGAAGGACAGCAGATTTTGCTTCCTGAAGAATTGTTGGCATTCCATAGAAACGTCCACTGACAAGCATCACAGTCACCAGTTGCAAAGTGAAATTAGAGCCCAGTGATAGGAAGACCTATAAACAAACAGTGTCAGTGATTTAGAAATAATTTTCAGAGAAAAATGCTGTTCTTTGACTTGAGCCATTAGCATACTACCTGAGGTTGCTTTAGTAGCAAACAGTTTCATCAATATATGCACTTTCCCCCATCACAAAACAAATGACCAGTATGTAAGCTGTGAGATAAGGAGCGGAAGATGTAGAATATAAAAAACTACAAATGGGCCGGGCGTGGTGGCTCACGCCTGTAATCCCAGCACTTTGGGAGGCCCAGGCGGGTGGATCACTTGAGGTCAGGAGTTCAAGACCAGCGTGGCCAATATGGTGAAACCCTGTCTCTACTTAAAAAAAAAAAAAATTAGCTGGGCTTGGTGGTGCAAGCCTGTGGTCCCAGCTACTTGGGAGGCTGAGGCAGAAGAATCACTTGAACCCAGGAGGCAGAGGTTGCAGTGAGCTGAGATTGTGCCACTGCACTCCAGCCTGGCAACAGTGCAAGACTCTGCCTCCCCCTCCCCCCCAAAAAGGAAAAACAACAACAACAAAATACAAATTTTCAAATTTTTCACATGTGCCCAAATGGCTTGACCAATAACAGTAGTCACAGAGGCAGTGTTCATGATGGAATCAAGTGTCAAGAAAACAGAAGGGGCACTCTGGCGAAAGTGTCAGCTCCCATAAACTTGGCAAAACTCACTTTCCTCCTCATCATTGAATAATTACTAACAATTCATCATATTTACTCAAAATGAGTAATTTCAGTATACTAATTATTTGAATATGTTGGATAAATAAAAATTAATGCTATGTATTACATATTTTCAAAATTTTAGAATCCAACACAATAGGGGGAATCTGGAATTTATGTATTGATGTTATGCTAAAAGTTATTTTTGAAACTTACAGCACATTTTCCCATAGAAACATTGGTCTTGGTAATAATCCCCAAGTTATCTTACAACCTGGAATATTCCCAAAAACTTCGCATATCTTTATTGAATGTAATAAGCAGCCGTTTCTGTAAAGTCTCTTCTTTTAAGAATAATGAATTTAGACAACACATCCTCAAATTTGCAAAATATATACTGTGGTGGTTTCAAATACTGGGCACCATGAGGGTAACAGATGTTTTATTCATTCAAAATGACATTCACTGAACATGAATCATGGGTCAAGTGCTAAAAAAGACAAATAAATCACAGAAAAACTTTAATCATATACATCCCACCTCTCCTATAAGAGTGTACCCCTCCCCCATGAAGGTCACTGGCTTGGCAGCTAATGATTTTTCTTTATCTTTATTTTCCCAAGAGTGAAGAGACAGGTGTCAACTTAAAGCACCAGGTCACTTGTGCCTTCTCGCCTAGCTCCTCTGCTTATGGGCCCATCCAGTACACGCAGACTTGTATGATGTGGCAGATCCCCAGGGAGCAGTCATTAAATGCTAAAATGGAACATGAGTTAGAGCAGATTTGAGGAAAAGCTGGTTTATCTACAGAAGAAAATAGGTTAGATTAATTTAAAAATGAATTTGAAAGTTTTTAGGAGTTGATCGCGTTCTCAATATGCTCTTCCATTTGTGTAATCCAAGACTGTGTCACCAATACCATTTTCTATATTGCCTATCGTTCTTTCTTTATTTTTATTATTATTATACTTTAAGTTCTGGGGTACATGTGCAGAATATGCAGTTTTGTTACATAGGTATACACGTGCCATGGTGGTTTGCTGCACCCATCAACCCATCAGCTATATTAGGTATTTCTCCTAATGCTACTCCTCCCCTAGCCTCCATCCCCTGACAGGCCCTGGTGTGTGACGTTCCCCTCTCTGTGTCCATGTGTTCTCATAGTTCAACTTCCACTTATGAGTGAGAACATGCGGTGTCTGGTTTTCTGATCTTGTGTTAGTTTGCTGAGAATGATAGTGTCCAGCTTCATCCATGACTCTGCAAAGGACATGAACTCAACCGTTTTTATGGCTGCATAGTATTCCATAGTATATATGTGTCACATTTTCTTTATCTAGTCTATCACTGATGGACATTTGGGTTGGTTCCAAGTCTTTGCTATTGTGAATAGTGCCACAATAAACATATGTGTGCATGTGTCTTTATAGCAGAATGATTTATAATCCTTTGGGTATATACCCAATAATGGGATTGCTGGGTCAAATGGATTTCTAGTCCTACATCCTTGAGGAATAGTCACACTGTCTTCCACAATGGTTGAATTAATATACACTTCCATCAACAGTGGTAAAAGTGTTCCTATTTCTCTACATCCTCTCCAGCATCTGTTGTTTCCTGACTTTTTAATGATCACCATTCTAACTGGTGTGAGATGGTTATCTTATTGTGGTTTTGATTTGCATTTCTATAATGACCAGTAATAATGAGCATTTTTTTCCTGTTTATTGGCTACATAAATGTCTTCTTTTGGAAGTGTCTGTTCATATCCTTTGCCCACTTTTTGATGGAGTTGTTTTTTTGTTATAAATTTAAGTTCTTCGTAGATCCTGGATATTAGCCCTTTGTCAGATGGATAGAATGCAAAAATTTTCTCCCATTTTGTAGGTTTCCTGTTCACTCTGATGATAGTTTTTTTTGCTGTGCAGAAGCTCTTTAGTTTAATTAGATCCTATTTGTCAATTTTGGCTTTTGCTGCCATTGCTTTTGGTGTTTTAGACATGAAGCCTTTGCCCATGCCTATGTCCTGAATGGTATTTCCTAGGTTTTCTTCTAGGATTTTTATGGTTTGGGGTCTTACTTTTAAGTCTTTAATCCATCTTGAGTTAATTTTTGTATAAAGTGTAAGGAAGGGGTCCAGTTTCAGCTTTCTGCATATGGCTAGCCAGTTTTCCCAACACCACTGATTAAATAGGGAATCCTTTCCCCATTGCTTGTTTTTGTCAGGTTTGTCACAGATCAGATGGTTGTAGATGTGTGGTGTTATTTCTGAGGGCTCTGTTCTGTTCCATTGGTCTATATACCTGTTTTGGTACCACTACCATGCTGTTTTGGTTACTTAGCCTTGTAGTGTAGTTTGAAGTCAGGTAGCATGATGCCTCCAGCTTTGTTCTTTTTGCTTAGGATTGTCTTGGCTATGCAGCCTCTCTTTTGGTTCCATATGAAGTTTAAAGTACTTTTTTCCAATTCTGTGAAGAAAGTCAATGGTAGCTTGATGGGGATATCACTGAATCAATAAATTACTTTGGGCAGTATGGCCATCTTAATGATATTAATTCTTCCTATCCATGAGCATGGAATGTTTCTCCATTTGTTTGTGTCCTCTCTTATTCCCTTGAGCAGTGGTTTGTGGTTGTCCGTGAAGAGGTCCTTTACATCCCTTGCAAGTTGGATTCCTAGGTATTTTATTCCCTTTGAAGCTACTGTGAATGGGAGTTCACTCATGATTTGGCTCTCTGTTTGTTACTGGTATATAGGAATATTTGTGATTTTTGCACATTGATTTTGTATCCTGAGACTTTGCTGAAGTTGCTTATCAGCTTAAGGAGATCTGGGGCTGAGATGAAGGTGTTTTCTAAATATACAATCATGTCACCTGCAAACAGAGATAATTTGACTTCCACTTTTCCTGTCTGAATATCTTTTATTCCTTTCTCTTGTCTGATTGCCCTGGCCAGAACTTCCAATACTATGTTAAATGGGAGTAGTGAGAGAGGGCATCCTTGTCTTGTGCTAGTTTTCAAAGGAATGCTTCTAGTTTTTGCCCATTCAGTATGATATTGGTTGTTTGTCATAAATAGTTCTTATTGAGATACATTCCATCAACACCTAGTTTATTGAGTTTTTTTTAGTATGAAGGGCTGCTGAATTTTGTCAAAGGCCTTTTCTATATCTATTGAGATAATCATGTGGTTTTGTCATTGCTTCTGTTTATGTGATGGATTACTTTTATTGATTTGCATATCTTGAACCAGCCTTGCATCCCAGGTATGAAGCTGACTTGATCGTGGTAGATAAGCTTTTTGATGTGCTGCTGGATTTGGTTTGCCAGTATTTTATTGATGATTTTCACATCGATGTTCATCAGAGATATTAGCCTGAAATTTTCTTTTTTTGATGTCAGGTTTTGGTACCAGAATGATGCTGGCCTCATAAAATGAGTCAGGGAGGATTCCCTCTTTTCCTTTTGTTTGGAATAGTTTCAGAAGGAATATTACCAGCTCCTCTTTGTACCTCTGGTAGAATTCAGTGGTGAATCCGTCTGGTCCTGGACTTTTTTTGCTTGACAGGCTATTAATTACTGCCTCAATTTCAGAACCTGTTATTTGGTCTATTCAGGGATTCGACTTCTTCCTGGTTTAGACTTGGGAGGGTGTATGTGTCCAGGAATTTATCCATTTCTTCTAGAATTTCTAGTTTATTTGCGTAGAGGTGTTTATAGTATTCTCTGATGGTGGTCTGTATTTCTGTGGGATCAGTGGTGATATCCCCTATATCATTTTTTATTGAATCTATTTGATTCTTCTCTCTTTTCTTCTTTATTAGTTTGACTAGCAGTCAATCTATTTTACTGATCTTTTCAAAAAATCAGCTCCTGGATTCATTGAATTTTTGAAGCATTTTTCATGTCTCTATCTCCTTTAGTTCTGCTCTTATCTTAGCTATTTCTTGTCTTCTGCTAGCTTTTGAATTTGTTTGCCCTTGCTACTCTAGTTCTTTTAATTTTGATGTTAGGGTGTCGATTTTAGATCTTTCCTGCTCTCTTGTGGGCATTCAGTGCTATAAATTTCCCTCTGAACACTGTGTTAACTGTGTCAGACATTCAGGTACATTGTGTCTTTGTTCTCATTGGTTTCAAAGAACATCTTTATTTCTGCCTTCATTTTGTTATTTACCCAGTTTTGAGTGAGTTTCCCAATCCTGAGTTCTAATTTGATTGCACTGTGCTCTGAAAGACTGTTTGTTATGATTTCCATTCTTTCACATTTGCTGAGAAGTGCTTTACTTCCAATTATGTGGTCAATTTTAGAATAAGTGCTATGAGATGCTGAGAAGAATACATATTCTGTTGATTTGGCATGGAGATATCTGTAGATGTCTCTTAGGTCCACTTGGTCCAGAGCTGAGTTCAAGTCCTGAATATCCTTGTTAATATTCTGTCTCGTTGATCTGTCTAATATTGACACTGGGGTGTTAACATCTCCCATTATTATTGTGTGGGAGGCTAAGTCTCTTTGTAGGTCTCTAAGAACTTGCTTTATGAATCTGGGTGGTCCTGTATTGGGTGCATATGTATTTAGGATATTTAGCTCTTCTTGCTGAATTGATCCCTTTACCATTCTGTAATGCCTTTCTTTGTCTCTTTTGATCTTTGCTGGTTTAAAGTCTGTTTTATCAGAGATTAGGATTGCAACTCCTGCTTTTTTGTTTGTTTGTTTTTTGCTTTTCATTTGCTTGGTAAATATTCTTCCATTCCTTTATTTTGAGCCTATGTGTCTCTGCATGTGAGATGGGTCTCCTGAATACAGCACACTGATGGTTCTTGACTCTATCCAATTTGGCAGTCTGTGTCTTTTAATTGGGAAATTTATCCCATTTACATTTAAGGTTAATATTGTTATGTATGAATTTGATCCTGTCATTATGATGCTAGCTGGTTATTTTGCCCATTAGTTGTAGTTTCTTCATAGTGTCGATGGTCTTTACAATTTGGTATGTTTTTGCAGTGGCTGGTACCGGTTTTACTTTCCATGTTTAGTGCTTCCTTCAGGAGCTCTTATAAGGCAAGCCTGGTGGTGACAAAATCTGTCAGCATTTGCTTGTCTGTAAAGGATTTTATTTCTCCTTCACTTATGAAGCTTAGTTTGGCTGGATATGAAATTCTGGGTTGAAAATTCTTTTCTTTAAGAATGTTGAATACTGGCCCCCACTCTCTTCTGGCTTGTAGGGTTTCTGCCAGGAGATCTGCTGTTAGTCTGATGGGCTTCCCTTGGTGGGTAACCCAACCTTTCTCTCTGGCTGCCCTTAACATTTTTTCCTTCATTTCAACTTTGTTGAATCTGACAATTATGTGCTTGGGGTTGCTCTTCTCGAGGGGTATCTTTGTGGTGTTCTCTGTATTTCCTGAATTTGAATGTTGGCCAGTCTTGCTAGGCTGGGGAAGCTCTCCTGGATGATATCCTGAAGAATGTTTTCCAACTTGGTTCCATTCTCCCTGTCACTTTCAGGTACACCAATCAAATGTAGATTTGATCTTTTCACATAGTCCCATATTTCTTGGAGGCTTTGTTCATTCCTTTTTATTTTTTTTCTCTAATCTTGTCTTCTTGCTTTATTTCATTAAGTTTATCTTCAATCTATGATATCCTTTCTTCCACTTGATCGATTCGGCTATTGATACTTGTGTATGCTTCACGAAGTTCTTGTGCTGTGTTTTTGAGCTCCATCAGGTCATTTATGTTCTTGTCTAAACTCATTATTCTAGTTAGCAATTCATCTAATCTTTTTTCAAGGTTCTTAGCGTCCTTGCATTGGGTTAGAACATGCTCCTTTAGCTCAGAGAAGTTTGTTATTATCCACCTTCTGAAGCCTACTTCTGTCAATCATCAATTTTTTTTTTTTTTTCAGAGATGCCCTGCCCAGAGAGGAGAAATCTGGCAGTCCAGCCACAGCAGCCTTGCTGCACTGTGGTGGGCTCAGCTCAGCTAGAACTTTCTGTTGGCTTTGTTTACACTGTGAGGGTAAAACCGCCTACTCAAGCCTCAGCCATGGTGGACGCCCCTCCCCCAACCAAACTCCAGCTTCCCAGGTCGATCTCAGACTGCTGCTGTGCTGGCAGTGAGAATTTCAAGCCAGTGGATCTTAGTTTGTTGGGCTCCTTGGGGGTGGGACCCATTGAGCAAGACCACTTGGCTCCCTGGCATCAGCCCCCTCTCCAGGGGAGTGAACAGTTCTGTTTCGCTGGCACTCCAGGTGCCACTGAGATATGGGGCAGGGGGGGAACAAAAAAAAAACTCCTGCAGCTAGATTGCTGTCTGCCCAAACAACTGCCCAGTTTTGTGCGTGAAACCCAGGGCCCTGGTGCCTGGTGGTGCAGGCACCGGAGGGAGTCTCCTGGTGTGCAGGTTGCGAAGACTATGGGAAAAGCACAGTATCTGGGCCGGAATGCACAGTTCCTCAGGCTCGGTCTCTCATAGCTTCCCTTGGGTAGGGAGAAAATTCCCCCACCCCTTGCGCTTCTCAGGTAAGGCGACGCCCCACCCTGCTTCAGCTTGCCCTCCATGGGCTGCACCCACTGTCCAACCAGTCCCAGTGAGATGAACTGGGTACCTAATTTGGAAATGCAGAAATCACCTGCCTTCTCACTGGGAGCTGCAGACTGGAGCTGTCCTATTCGGCCATCTTGCCAGCAATTCCTGCCTATTGTTCTTGATGGCATTGGGCACAAACAGAAACAATTTATGGTACCATAACATCCTGTGAACATGCCAACACTGTTTATCCACATGCTTTTATAACTGGTTGTTCATACACTACACAGGGAGCAACATGGCACCAGGAATTGTTTCTCAGTCATCTTTGTATCTGCTGAGCTTCTCACAATGATTGGCACATAATAAGTGCTCAATAAATGACCCAGCCACAAATATAAAATTCCTCTTGCATTCTGAAAAAGTATTTCAAACCTAGACTTGTTTCTTTAGCAGGCCAATGATTCTTATTGTCAGTTTGTGCCTCATAAAAAAAAGTCAGTTGTTAACCAGGTGTTAACAACTTACCAGGTGCTAACAGTTGACAATCCAAGGTTCTGGTGTTAAACCTACATCAAGACTCTTTTGTTCTTAGAGTGTAATGGAAACCTACCCTGTTCAAAGACCCATTTGAAGGTTACAAGCCACAGCACAAGGGGTTAGATACATCATGGCCCTTGGGGTCTTTCTCTGTGGCTTACCTGTCCAAAGTCTCAACTTTTATCCCAGACGGTGGAAGAGGAAGAACAGGATGTAAACTCTTGTAACTAACATCCTAATCTTCAAAGAGCAATGGGTTATATACCGGGTGAGAAGGAAGAAAGGGACCACTGAAAAAACTCTTGTCTTTGGTTTAAGGGCATGTCACACCTTTCCCCAAACAGTTCCTTGGAAGACTAACTCACCAATACCTAAAAATCTATGTGAAGTCTTACACCACAATCCTGGAATGTGCCAGAAAGAAAGAAGATATGCAACTTGAAATAGGTTAAAGAGAGGCATTAAAGTGAGCAAAAAAGAGGGTTTTTTTGCATGCATAAACTAGTAAACTTGTGTTACTCTTTATGAAAATAGAAATCATAAAAACAATTAAAATGGGTTCAAAGACAATATTAAGAAATTCATAAATGATACTTCATTTATCGTATGAGGAAAGCTAAGTTTTTTATAAACAGGAATGCTAAGCTTTGAAATGAAATGAAAAGGGGACTACCAGGTACTGTGAAAAACAGTCTAACAACTAGGCAGATCAAGGGTGTTAGTCCGTGTAATAAACATCACATATTTTGGTTTTCTTACACCTGAGAGCAATTTTGTACTACACATTGCTTAGTAAAACAATACAATATCTAATCTTCTCTTTGGCATGCCTTATTGTCAAATGAAAACTTACTATAAAATGATACCAAACTATTCCTAGAAAAGTTAAAGGACTGCCCCCTAGTGTTCTTTAGCAGCTTATAATCTGAATATGTTCAGAATGTAATGCTACAAATATATGGGAAAATGTTTCGAGTTACACAATTGAGGCATACTGTATTTTTAAAAATTTTTCTAATTTGTAAGTGAGACTTGATACATGATATTCTGGTTAACTTAATCCACCTCTCTTTTTCCATTTTTGTACTCTTTAGCCTTGAAAGCTGTTGGATACAGGAAATGGAGGTTAGAAATTGATCAAGCAAGGTCATGACATTGAGTCAGTTTCCCAAAGAACTACAACAGGTCTTCAAATCACACGATTTCATTCAATGCTGTTTCATACAATGTTGATGAGAAAAACATGAATTCCCAGCCAGGGCCACTGTCCGTGTAGAGTTTGCACATTCTCCCCATGTCTGCATGGGTTTCTCCAGGTGTTCTGGTTTCCTCCCACATTCCAAAGATGTGCACGTGAGGCTGAATCAGCATATGTCAATGATTCCAGTCTGAGTGAGTGTGGGTATGAGTGTGACTATGCCCTGCGATGGGATGGAGTCCTATCCAGGGTTGATCCCTGCCCTGAGCCCTGAGCTACCATGACAGGCTCTGGCAGCCCACGACCTTGAACTGGAATAATAGGGTGACTAATTATTTTGTTTTTATTACTCTTGTGACTAATTATTTTGCTTTCATTACTCTTTCTCAAACGTAGGTATAGCTCACATTTATTTCAATGTTTAATTTCAAAGTAGGTGGTCTTTATTTAGAAGTCTGGTGCTGTTTTTGTGACCAGAAATATGCTGTAGGAACTTAACTATTGTTTATGTCAATTAGCTTATGGTAAAATTGGTTACACTGTACATCATTTCACTTAAAGCTGCAATTTCCAAGAACCTGTGGACATTAAGCGAGGACATAATGTAGGAATGTAGGAATAACTATGAAACCCATGTCTCACTAAGAAGACCCCATTTGTTTTCTGTATTAAGCAACAACAAAACGCTCAGGTACACAACACATCAAAACATTGCACTGTAGATATGGATTCGTGTAATAGGCTTATTCCTTACCCACAAATGACAACCTATTTTCTACGGATCACAAGTTTATATGAAACTAAGCTGACACTGGCTGAACACCACACTTCCATGAAAGCAGCACCCAAATGCTCGAGCCTTCATGGAATTGATTTGGGTGTTCCCAAAGGCTTCAGAATCCCCTCTTCACCATTCCTCAACAGAGAGAATATATATCCTTTCTCATTCTCTCCTAGCTTCACAATTCGCCCTGCAAGTTTTTCTCAAGATGACTCCAATCTGTCTACTTCTTGGATAGCCTTTCTTACCTGTGAGATAATTAATCCCAATGCCATAATGCATCCAGTGGCAATGAATGCCATAATGCATGCACAGAGGATGATATGACATGTACCATCCTTGGGGGATTTAAAAAAACAGTCAAATCACTTTCTGTGGTTCAGACTGAGAAAGACTGCTGGGCTGTCTGCTTGACCCACAGGAAATCCATGCATTCTGATCACTCACCCCAGATGTTGGCAGAGCAGCCTGCTGTGATTTCTCCTCACGACCATTAGAGAATATCATAGCCAATTTCCTATGTTCCAACTTTTCAAAGAGAGAAGCAGGTACCAGTCTCTGTATTCGCAAATCCTTTTCATGTAAACTATTTCATTGCACTACTCTTTGCTAGAAGCACAAAGAAGCCTACAAATTTCTCCCCTTTGACAAGCAGTGTGTGCGCGCGTGTGTGTGTACACATGTGCATGGGTGTGCAGGTGTATATGCACAGCACTGCAAACACTTCCTAGAACTTTGTAAGTAAGTGTCTCTTACTCTCTACACTAAAATCTATTATCTCCATCCAAATAGTAATATACTTATTATAATCTGCAAATGTATTATCCAGTAGTTACTAAACATTTTCAAGGGCATTTTTTGTGGTTCCATTTAAATATCTAAATAAGATTTCAAACTGATCATGAGGTAAGCATGGGCACTCCTGAAAGGGTTTTATTGGAATGATCAGAAAACTGAAGAAATGTCACAAACCTGATTCTTTATTGGCACCATGTCCACTTTATATGTGGCACCATCTTTGACCACCAGCTGCCTCTCCGTATTTTCAGTAACAATCGGCTGTTCTTTATGATCAGATGATATTCGAAGCCCAACAGCCACATCTCCAAATGTTCCAGCAAGCCGGGTTATGTTAATTTGGATGGATCTAATAAGGTTCTGCCCAATAAGTATTGACTGGCGATCAGAATACAGGGCAAATATTCCATGTGGGTCATCATTTGCATAAACAGAGAACCATGTAATACTTTTCTCCAGGTCCAGTTCTGCTCCTCCCTCTACAGAAACAAGCTGGATCATATAATCTTCCTCTATCTCAGGTACCTCATCTGGTAGCAAATGAACACCAAAGCTAGCTTCACTCTCCCCATCAGCAATGGCGAAAAATCCATTGGTGAAAAGAAAGTCTTCAGTAATGTCAAACTCACTACTTAATTCCCAGTAGACCTAAGATAAAAGAAAAAAACTCAACAAAGTTATATAATTCAGTACATAAATATATATATATATTTGTGTGTATATATATATCATATATATATGCACCAAATTCCTTTAAATTATGTTTTTCTCTATAATATACAAAAAAAAATTGTAATTGTGCATCACTATATTCAAACCAAACTCTCTAAGTATATGTTAGCTTGAGACGTATATTGACTCTTTCAGGCTGTTGAATACTATTTGCAGGACAAGATTACAAAATCTCATTATTTAAAATAATAGCACAATTTGAAGGGACACAGAGAAGCAAGCTACCTTAAAAATTCCAGTTCCACAAATAGCTTTAGTCACACACAATATTGGAAGGTAAAAAGTAGATAATTTGACAATTCAAATCAGAATTTTTGTTTGTTTTTAATAAAAAGGGACTATCTAGGAGATGTCAAAAATCAATCATCATTTTTCAGGAATTGCTGGCCTCCAAACTACGAAGTTTCAACTGAAGAAGTACCAGTTAATATCCAATACAGAAAGAGAAGTCAGTGTATAGAGAAATTTCACAAAATATGTTTTTCTAGCAAACAAATTACCTTGATCTGTTAATCAAAAATCATGAAAACTTACAAAGCCAAACATTCTATATAAATATACATGCAAATACAATTTCTTAAAAAACAGTTGCTAAATGGAAAAATTCTAATGAGAAATAAGCCCCGGAAGAATTTACACAAATCATTGAGAGGCTTAAGTAGGAAAGGCTTCACTTTATAGTAAACAATAAAATGTAAAATCATTTGGTTCTTTTTTAAGTGTGAGGAAAATCTTTCGAACTAACTGTAACAAATTTAATTTAGAAAGACAGCTAGTGGTTGATGCTGAGAGAGCCCAAAGATGTTTAAACAAAGCCTCTGTTTCTCTGAAGACTCATGTAATTTTAGTTTATCAAAAACTTTAATTAACTAGAATATGCAGTTTCTCTGTCCCTCTTAACCACATTTGTTAAGCAAACAGTACTTTGAAAAATCAAATGAAAAATAATACCGTAATCTCTCCAAAGGTGCCCTTGACTCTTCTGACAAAGAAGGTAATGAGCAGGGGCCCTTCCAGAGCCAGAGGCTCCGAATAAGTCTTCTTAGACAAAGTCTCAGGAGCAAACTGAACAACTCCGTTTGGGTCACCAAACTTTTGTATCTAAAAAATATAAACAGAGAACAGAGGAAATAATATATAAAACAATAGGGATGAAATTATAGTATCCAACATATTAACAAACGGAGAAGCTGAGGAAATTAAAGAAACATAAAAATGACACTTGAATATAATCTACCTAGCTACCTGATTTTTGAAAACTTCTTTATCACATTGACTGTTACCTAAAACAAGTAGGTTCTTATTCCCCAAAGATGATGGGAATTAAGAACCCAGAAAACTCCCATTTGTAGAATCCCAAGAGAACAGTAATCTGATGCCTGAATTTTGCTTTATTCATCTCATATTTACTACATTTAATCAGTTAATTTTAGCTAAATTCCTCCTACTAGCTATGATATACATGGAGCGAAGCAAATAGGTCCTGTGAGGACTAATTTTGTGTATCAGTTTGCCAAGACTATGGTGCCCAGTTGTGTGGTCAAACGCTCATCTAGATGTCACTGTGAAGGTATTTTGGAGATACAATGAATACTTACAATCAGCTGACTATACGTAAAGGAGATCACCCTCAAGAATGTGAATGGGCCTCATCTAAACAACTGAAGGCCTTAAGAGCAAAAACTGAGGTTTCCTGGAATAACAGGAATTCTGCCTCAAGACTGTAACTTAGGAATCCTGCTTGAGTTTTTAGCTTATTGAACTGCTCCACAAAATTGCAACTTCAACTCTTTCCTGAGTTTCCTGTCTGCCAGCCTATTTCATGGATTTTGGACTTGCTAGCCCTCACAATCATGTGAGCTTATTCCTTCAAATCTCTCTCTCTCCCACCACCCCGCTGTGTGTGTGTGTGTGTGTGTATGTGTGTATGTGTGTGTGCGCGTGCGCATGTCTGTCCTATTGGTTTTGGGTCTCTGGAAAACTCTGAATGATATAGATCCCAAATACAAGTATTTTATAAACTTTAAAAAATGGGTCATCCATCTGCATTATTTTCAGTAGTCTTGGTCCCCGCACTTTGTGCCTTAACTGAACAAGTACCATTTTTCCTTCAAACCATCTGGAATACAACTAGTTAATAATTTTTACATTCTCTGAAGACAAAGATATCCAATGTTTGGTATGCTATAACAAATACCTCTGGTATGCTATAACAAATACCTCTGCTCTAAAACAGCCAAATATTCCAAAAACACCAAATTTCCTCCAAGCTTGTAAAATAAGTACTTATCATATATTAAAATGTTTTTAAATTACCAATTATCAGGCTAGGAATGAGCTGACATGAAAACCAAAAAGTTTGACCCTTCAGAATTATTATGATTTTATTTGGTTTTATAATTTCCAATTCATCACAAGTATGTAGAGTTTCAACAAATGTAAATGTATTTTCTGATAAATCCATTAAATCCACATTTTGTGAGAAAAATAAAGTCATACATACGGTTAATGTAACATCTTTAGCTCTGGAGTCTAATTTAGCTTCTCCTTTCACAAGATGAAGTTTAATAATGAATGTCTCTTCAACTTCAATTTCTTCATGAGGATAGATTGTCAGAATTATGGTTCTCACTCCGCCTTCTCCTTCTCTAAAAGAGAAGAGCCCGCTCACTGGGTCTGCAATGTCTCCATTCTGTGGCAGTAAGGCTTCTTGAGAGTTGGGTCCTACTATCTCCCAGTTCACCTATAGGATGTTTTTGGTTTTGGTATTTAATAGAGATCAATTTTAAGCAAAGAATTATTTCAGGATATCTAGTATTAAGAAAATATATACATATACAGGAAAATTATTCTAGGATAATTCTATCAAATTGCTGTTTCATAAACTGTTTTTTGTTGTTAAAAAGAATGATATCTGCGGCAGGGTGCAGTGGCTCACGCCTGTAATCCCAGCACTTTGGGAGGCCGAGGTGGGCGGATCACCTGAGATCAGGAGTTTGAGACCAACCTGGTCAACATGGTGAAACCGTGTCTCTACTAAAATTATAAAAATTAGTCGGACGTGGTGGCAGATGCCTGTAATCCCAGCTACTTGGGGCTGAAACAGGAGAACTGCTTGAACCCAGAAGGCCGAGGTGGCAGGGAGCCAAGATCATGCCACTGCACTCCAGCCTAGGCAACAAGAGGGAAACTCCATCTCAAAAAAAAAAAAAAAAAAAAGATATTTGCAAACATAAACTACATACCTATAATATTCATGAATAAAATTGTCTAACAGAAGAAAAGTATTAATAACCAGTAATTTGTCATCACATAGGATAAAAAACATGTAATAATCTATATTAAAATACATATTGGAGAAATATAAACATTTTAAAAACATATATGTACAATACTGTCCTGCTGTGTGCACAGGCTGTGCCAATCAAAACCTATATAAATAAGACAACAAAACCATGCAAAAACTCTGCTGTAGACCATGCAAAAACGTTAAAGATACTTACAAACCTAGTGTAAAAGACACAGAAATCTTCATCATTGTTATAAGAAACGAAGACTTCTATGTTTCTATGATTTGAAATGGCATGCCTCTCACACAGTCTACAAAGAACGTTGGGCACTTGTTTTTGCTTCTTACTTGATCTTTTATCAGCAGCGTGCCAGCTGACTATTTCCTCCTTCAAACACCATGTCCTGTCTTCTTGGCTTACATGATACTTAATGTGCCACCTGCCTTTCTAGTTTTCCTCCTCCTTTACTTCTCAAGCTTCTCTGCTGGCTCTCCTTCCTCTGATCTCCACATGGTGGAAGCTCAGGACTCAGCGCCATATCCTTCCCGTTTCCAGATATACCCCTTAGGCCCCACGTGTTCAAACGCCTCTCCATGTGTCAACACCTTCCAAACCACAACACACACTCGCACGCTGACCTGCCTACGTGACCACGCTCCCCTGGGATGTCCAGTAGTATCTCAGAAGAACAGAAGAAAACAGAACTTTTAATTTCTCCTTGAGCTTCTGCATCTTAGTAAACAACCCTACAAATTATCTAGCTGCTCAAACTTAAATTCAAGGAGTTATCCTTGATTCCTGTGTTTTCCTCAGCCTCTACTTCCAACCTAGTGAATGTTTCTTCCAAATATCAATGTATACCAACTTCTCGCCATCTTTATTTTCACCACCTTGTCGGAGCCACTGTCAGCTTTGACTTGGACGGTAGAGGGAAATAAATAGCCTCCTAGCCATCCTTCCTGCTCCTATGCTGCCCCACCAACTTCTTGAATCTGTTTTCCTTGCAGTAGACTTAAATAGCTGCTTTAAAAGACAATCTGGTGACATTGTTCTCTGGCTTACGATTTTCTAATGGCATCCTATTTCCACTTCGAATGAAATGTTTTTTTTAATTATTATACTTTAAGTTCTAGGGCACATGTGCACAATGTGCAGGTTTGATACATAGGTATACGTGTGCCATGCTGGTTTGCTGCACCCACCAACTCGTCATTTACATTAGGTATTTCTCCTAATGCTATCTCTCCCTCAGTTCCCCACCCCCCAACAGGCCCCAGTGTGTGATGTTCCCTGCCCTGTGTCCAAGTGCTCTCATTGCTCAATTCCCACCTATAAGTGAGAAAATGTGGTGCTTGGTTTCTTGTCCCTGTGTTAGCTTGCTGAGAATGATGGTTTCCAGCTTCATTCATGTCCCTGCAAAGGACATGAACTCATCATTTTTTATGGTTGCATAGTATTCCATGGTGGATATGTGCCACATTTTCTTAATCCAGTCTATCACTGATGGACATTTGGGTTGGTTCCAAGTCTTTGCTATTGTGAATAGTGCCACAATAAACACACGTGTGTGTGTGTCTTTATAGTAGCATGATTTATAATCCTTTGGGTATATTCCCAGTAATGGGATTGCTGGGTCAAATGGTATTTCTAGTTCTAGATCCTTGAGGAATCGCCACACTGTCTTCCACAATGGTTGAACTCATTTACACTCCTACCAACAGTGTAAAAGTGTTTCTATTTCTCCACATCCTCTCCGGCAACTGTTGTTTCCTGACTTTTTAATGATCCTCATTCTAAATGGAGTGAGATGGTATTTCATCGCGTTTCGATTTGCATTTCTCTGATGATCAGTGATGATGGCATTTTTTCATGTGTCTGTTGGCCAGATAAATATCTTCTCTTGAGAAGTGTCTGTTCATATCCTTTGCCCACTTTTTGATGGTGTTTTTTTTTTTTTTTTTTCTTGTAAATTTGTTTGAGTTCTTTATAGTTTCTGGATATTAGCCTTTTGTCAGATGGGTAGATTGTAAAAATTTTCTCCCATTCTGTAGGTTGCCTGTTCACTCTGATGGTAGTTTCTTTTGCTGTGCAGAAGCTCTTTAGTTTAATTAGATCACATTTGTCAATTTTGGCTTTTGTTGCCATTGCTTTTGGTGTTGTGCTTTAGTCATGAAGTCCTTGCCCATGCCTATGTTCTGAATGGTATTCTAGGTTATCTTCTAGGGTCTTTATGGTTTTAGGTCTAACATTTAAGTCTTTAATCCATCTTGAATTAATTTTTATATAAGGTGTAAGGAAGGGATCCAGTTTCAGCTTTCTACATATGGCTAGCCAGTTTTCCCAACACCATTGATTAAATAGGTAATCCTTTCCCCATTGCTTGTTTTTGTCAGGTTTGTCAAAGATCAGATGGTTGTAGATGCGGGGTGTTATTTCTGAGGGCTCTGTTCTGTTCCATTGGTCTATATCTCTGTTTGGGTACCAGTACCATGCTGTTTTGGTTATGGGAGCTTTATAGTATAGTTTGAAGTCAGGTAGCATGATGCCTCCAACTTTGTTCTTTTTGCTTAGGATTGTCTTGGCAATGTGGGCTCTTTTTTGGTTCCATATGAAGTTTAAAGTACTTTTTTCCAATTCTGTGAAGAAAGTCATTGGCAGCTTGATGGGATGGCATTGACTCTATAAATTACCTTGGATATTGGCCATTTTCACTATATTGATTCTTCCTATCCATGAGCACGGAATGTTCTTCCATTTGTTTGTGTCCACTTTTATTTCGCTAAGCAATGAAATCTTTAACCCGGCTTAGGAAGTTCTGTGTGATCGAACATCTGTTGGGCTCTCTGATTTATCCTGTGCTATTATCCCCTTACCTCCAGGTCCCAACGACATGAACCCCTCCATGCCTGAAACATGCCAGCTTATGCCTCTGCAGAAGCTATTATTCCTTCTGCTCAAATGCTCACTCTTCTAACCTCTTTCTCATAACGCATCTTTCAGCTGAATTATCACATCCTCACCATCCAGCACAGCATTCGCAATTGTGTCTCCCAGTTTTACAAGCAGAGCCCTTACTGTTATCAGATCAATTTATTTTTAGTTGTTTATTGCTCAGCTCTGCTTAATAAAATGAAAACTCTGTAGGAATGGAGAGGAGGTCTGTCTAGTTCCCCAGTATATTCTCAGTACCTAGAACAGGGTGTGACACACAGAAAGCATTCAACGAATACTTGTTGAATTACTGAATTTTATCAGAATCATTTACTTCATTTCTTTTTTTTTTTTTTTTTTTTGAGACGGAGTCTCGCTCTGTCGCCCGGGCTGGAGTGCAGTGGCCGGATCTCAGCTCACTGCAAGCTCCGCCTCCCGGGTTCACGCCATTCTCCGGCCTCAGCCTCCTGAGTAGCTGGGACTACAGACGCCCGCCACCTCGCCCGGCTAGTTTTTTGTATTTCTTAATAGAGACGGGGTTTCACCATGTTAGCCAGGATGGTCTCGATCTCCTGACCTCGTGATCCGCCCGTCTCGGCCTCCCAAAGTGCTGGGATTACAGGCTTGAGCCACCGCGCCCGGCCCATTTACTTCATTTCTAACAAGCCCTCAAGGTTCCCTGAGGACAGATGTATGCCTCATACATTTTTATGTACTTCATCTGGCTCAAAAGCTGCTGTACACATACAAGGTAATTAATAAATATTGATTGATTGTGAATAAAGAAATAAATATACTTGGGGAATGAAAAAACACACCATACTCAGTCTATCAAAAATTATATTTAAAGTCATGGGTAAAATAAATCTACCTGAATCTCTCCCAAGAGTCCTCCAGTCCGCTCCAGAACCAGTGATAAAATCATTGTGGAATTGGGATTAGGAACAGAAATTTTGCTTTGATTGAGAAACCTTACAACGCCAAAGGGAGAGTCACTCTTGGCTATTATAATTCTGCTCACTAGGTGGCGCCCAAGGACCGCTCCTCCAGTAGCTCCAGTGAGTAGAATTTCAATGGGCTCCTCAAATTCACTGCATGGCAAGAAGGAGCAATTCTGTGAGTCTAAACATATTAAAGTGCTTGTAAAATCCCAATAACCAGTCATTTTCCAAATTGGTCATACATATTCAAGGCACAGTAGTCACACATCAAGTGGTAAGAAGTGGGTGCTTAGCTAAAAGAATGAATGATTAACATCAATATTATATGACCTAGGGCAGTCGTAGGGACTTTCTTGCCCTCTTTTTAATTGCTTAATGCATAAAGCAAGTGAATTAAAGGATGTTTCCACATTCTGATTAGATTTTTTTAAGTCTAGAGAAACAGAAAATATTATTTCCTTTATTTGAAATGAAGTGACATATGCAACCACATTGTCTCCTAGCCCCTTTCCCTACCCCTATACCCCAAAAGTATTTCACCTGTTGTTTCTCAATGGACACATATTATCTAAAGTTCTATTGTCAGTGCAGAACATATGTAAGGGTTAGAACACAATACTTATGTCTGATGTATGCCCACATTATTTTCTATATACCAACCTTTCATTGTCATCAATGATGGAGATATTTATAAAACTTAAATTTTGCCCATGCTGAAAGGTGACTGTACTGTCATGCAAAATGTAATCAACACCTCCAGGACTGGCAGAGGAGCTCTGAGAGATGAAATCAGCTGTCACATAGCCATAAGTTCCATGTAGCCTCACCACTGGAATCATGATCAGCCCAACATCTTCCTCCACTGTAATGGGAACTTGGAATTAACTGGTAAGCCAGACAGAGCAACTAACTTATAAGATTCAGCCAAATTAAACCTGGCAATTAAATATAATGGCACAAAGTAAGCACTCTATGTTTTCATAGTTCTTTTATCATTTTCAAAGGGGATTAGTGAAAAACCTCCTGACTTATTTTTTAGGAGGAACATAGTTTATGAGATGTTGGAAGTTACAGTGAGCAGTACAATTAGCATTTAAATAACCTATTTAATCGGTAGCATTGGCATTCTCCCTGTGTATACTACATACCAATAAATGATCCTTGCTTTCTAAGACAATGTTAGATGGACACAAGGAAACATTTAAGTTGGTTGTGCTCACAGGAAACCACTCTGGATTGCTTCCACACATTCAATTGAAATATAAACATGGTAATATAAATAAATGAGGTTTATGATATGTATATCGTATGAATTTTTTAAAAGTCTAGATATAAGTACAATTTGATTACATTTTCACTTCCCATGAAATCTACTTGTGAATCTGAAAATGCATCTTCAGTGTTTGATTTCAACTTAAACATTATTTTCAAAAATATGTTTCTTAAACTATGCTAAATTCTGCATATTAAAATATAATTTAATAGGGTTCATATGAGCTATGACTAAACAATACCCAATGTACATGATAAATATAAATATGCACTGACCAAAATTCCCCAAAGACAATGAATCTAACAGAAAACAATGAACTGAAAAAATTCTAAGTCTCATTTATTTCTTGATGCAAAAATGTAATAAGATTTTTACCAGGTAGAGACTGAAGTTCACAAATAGTGATGCATTCCATGACTTACCCATAAAGTCATTATAAACCAATGCCTAAGGTAATTTTTTTTTTTTTTTTTTTGAGACGGAGTCTCGCTCTGTCGCCCAGGCTGGAGTGCAGTGGCCAGATCTCAGCTCACTGCAAGCTCCGTCTCCTGGGTTTATGCCATTCTCCTGCCTCAGCCTCCCAAGTAGCTGGGACTTCAGGCACCCACCACCTCGCCCAGCTAGTTTTTTGTATTTTTTAGTAGAGACGGGGTTTCACCGTGTTAGCCAGGATGGTCTCGATCTTATGACCTCGTGATCCGCCCGTCTCGGCCTCCCAAAGTGCTGGGATTACAGGCTTGAGCCACCGTGCCCGGCCTCTAAGGCAATTTTTTATGAACTTTAAAAATGGCTAGATAACCAAAGAATTTTGGTAGAGGCAATGAAGCCAATCAGGTTAATTGCAGCAATAAGATATTTATTTTTAAAGTCATATTCGTATTCTGTATTTTAATAAAATCATTTCCTAGAAAGGCAGCCATCTCTTCCTACCTGGGAAGGAATATAACCATATATTCTGTATTCTGCTTCTACAAGAGGAGAAGAATTGGGAACATCAGGCAAGCTGCTATTGGGGACTGTTTCGAGAAAGCAAGATCAAGGATTCAGATACTACCTGCATCTCTAGGCCAGTAAAATGTTCATTTCAAAGATGATTATTAATTAGGAAGTGAATATTCACTGATTTCTAGTCATATACGAAATTAAATATGCACAAATTACAAAGGCTTTCATTAAAATGTTTGAAACAGAAACATTTTAATAATCCTAATGTTAAATACAGTTTTTCTAGATAGCCTTGTTCCTAACATTGCCATGCACAGCAAGGTTCAAGACCACCCAAAGGTAACTGAAAATGTACTTCAAATAAGTAAATAAGTATAAAAGTGCATATGTGTAAACACACACACACCCACAGCAAACTAAAAAAAAAATGTACACATTGAAATTCAAACCAATGTAATTTGGAAAGTGGTGGTAAACTTACTTACAAGCCAGCTAACTGAACCTACCTTCGAAGGCAGTATACTTTGGGTCAAATTCAATGATGCCTTCTGCGTTATCATTTTTCATTATCATGATTCGAACAATGGAGATGTTTTCTATTTCAGGAGGTTGATCTATCTGAAGTCCATTTTCTTGGATGGTAAAATCATACCCTCTTCCAAAGTCATACGAATTAGAATAAAATAAAATACAACAAAATAAAAAACACATAATTGCATAGCATGAATTAAAAGGTCCTCTTAGCTCTTACAACTTAGTTCTATAAAGAACTGCAATACTTTTAAAGATCTTCAACACTAAAATACTCTTTTTTTTCTGAAATGATACTTTGAAACAGATTTCTGTACTGCTCTCAATTATTGGTGCCTATACGAAGCCAAAACTAATATAAAGTTACTAAACGTGGGCAATGAGAAGATAATAAACTGTGAGAAAATCAGAAAGATGCTGTCGTAAAATGAACCTTTGGGAATCACGGCTGAATACATGTGCAGTAATAGACCTAGTGCACTCAGAGATAGGTAAGCAGGAGGCCTTGAGATTTATAGTGTTAGGTTAAGATGATTTATTTCAAGAAACAGTGAGTGTCATGACACTAATTAAATTTCAAACGAAAACATCAAGATTCAAAAAAATACCTCTCAATACCAGCCTGGGCAACACAGTGAGACCTTATCTCTACTAAAAACTAATTTTAAAAAATTAGCCAGACATGATGGCACATGTCTGCAGTCATAACTGTTTAGAAGTCTGAGGTGAGAGGATCCCTTTATTCCAGGCATTCAAAGTTGCAGTGAACTATGATTATGCCACTGCACTCTGTCCTGGGTGACACAGCAAGACTGTGGAAAGAAAAGAAAAGAAAAGAGAGAAGAGAGAAGAGAAGAGAAGAAGAGAAGAGAAGAGAAGAGAAGAGAAGAGGAGGAGAAGGAGGAGAAGGAGAGAGAGAGGGGAAGGAAGGAAGGAAGGAAGGAAGGAACGAAGGAAGGAAGGAAGGAAGGAAGGAAGGAAGGAAGGAAGGAAGGAAGGAAGGAAGGAGGAAGGAGAAAGAAAAATAAGAAAGAAAAGTATTTCAATTTCTACAGAAACCAATCATAACCAATTCCTCTATCTTTATATAGATGGTAGTTTACTTCTGTAATGATACTTCTGCAAAAGAAGTTTTTTTTTTTTTTTAGATTAATATTATTCCCATCAAAGCATCAACTTCCAGGGCTTCAAAATATGACTTTAATTCCTGATGCTAAAAAATGGCAATAAACCATTTTAGTCCTTCATTCAATTCCCAAATTCTATTCTGGTATTTATACGCTACCTAGTGTTGAAAGGTTTAGTTGGTGAATCAAATATAAGGCAAAATCAGAAAATTGAGGTTTGGACTATTAAACGATGAGTAACTGTTATCAGTAGTCTGAGATGGGCTGTAGATTAGCTAGTTGTACTACTTACCTTTTGAGATCAAAGAAAACCTAGAAATTTATCTAGAAGGCAAAACTTGTTCCCCCAGAATTAAACTTACATAGAAATTGCTTTTTAAAAAAACAGTAGCAAAGAAGACAAAATCCTCAAGCTCTAGCTGGTTAATAACACAAATATGATCTCACACTAAATGAGCTTTTACCAAATTGCATTTATTTAATTAAAATAGTCAGTGATCAGCTCAAACTTTTTACTATATTTACTAGGAATACAAATTCACTCTCATTGCCAGGCACAGAAGCATTTTTGGGAAATTTAAAATTTGAAGGGTATGTGAGCCCACAATATATTTTTTTCCCAGATGGGATGATATACACTTAAGTCACTGAGTGACATATTTTAGTTTAAAAAAGTTTTTAAAGCATGATAGTCACATTACAAATGCAAAAATATTTTCATGCACAAGAAAAATGTCTTTGTGATTCTTCTAAACGCAGGCATTATTCTAGTTGAAGGGCCCACCTATCTGCTATCCGGGCAGAGGTGCTGGTAGGTCTCTCTCAACCTGTGCGCTGCAGAACCTGTGAGTATTTAAACATGCTAAAGATGTTTTTCCACCTCAGCAAATCTGCCCCACTAAATCAGGGAATAAAAGAGACTCATTATGGTTAATTCATGATCTTCCTTGAAAACATGGTGCACATTAATGACCAACTAGCTTTCACTCAAAATTTTCCCCACTTTAAAACTATGGGGCATCTATGTCATTCACCCACAGAGAAAACAATCCAGCCTTCAGATGCACCAAGGAAAGAAATCCCTCCCTCTAGCCCTTTCACAAGCATGGAAATCAAAAGCAGCAAATTCAGCCACACCAGTTGACCTCTGATTTAGAGAGCTGTTAGGTCGTTTCTTCACCAATTAGAAGCCCATATCATATTCAACTTCCTGGCCACCCAGAATGAGTCCACACAATAGAAACATATACTTTCAACTTTCAGAGGGAAGTTATATTTGAGAAAATTAAAGAAAAAAAAGCAGTCATTGCCGTAATTTCCCTTCTATGACCTGTTCTAATGTAACACAAATCTGAGAAACAGTAGGGAAAGGACTGCTTTAGACCTCAGTATCAATCTCTACACCATAGAACTTTCTCTCTCTCTGCTTTTTGCTTTCTTTTTCCTAATTTCCTTTCTACTTTACCTTCCCTGGAGTTCCACCTTTGTAATTGTTAGAGAAAATTCCTCTGGGCCTTCAGGATGGTCATCATCAAGGATTTCAACTTGCAGACTTTTCCTCATCTCCCCTGCTTCAAAGAGGAGTTCTCCAGCAGCAGGAACAAAATCCAAGCCTGCTTCCGCTGTCCCGCTCATCGACTCGTACCAGAGTCGCACGCAGCCAAAAGCTCCACCGGAACGGATAATTGTGATGTTAACCTATGCAAAAAGCATTTTCTTATTTGATTTGGATGTTTAATCTACCAGACAATACTATCTCTAACTAAAGGTTCTATTTACCAGGATTGTGTTAAAATTACATATAAGGTTATAAAATTATATACATTATATGCTAAAATAATGATGTTTGGAGCAAATTAATCAGTTTGTGAAAAGTTTGGAATAGAAACAAGAAAGCATTTTAATATGTAAAAATAAAAATGATATTAAAATCTTAAGCATTTCATACTATACCCTCTGTGCTTCTGACACTCGAAGTTGCTCATGTGAAAAGGCAAATCGGCCATAGGGAGAGTCACTGGCCACCATCGTGATGTTGGCAGTGCTGCTGGATTCACTCAGAACTCCTCCCTCACTGATGGCAGTGAGCTGAAACTCATAGAAGCTTTTTTCCTCGGGAATGTCATCGTTCAAAGCCTAGAGAAAGACAAAGAGTCATCGACAGTAGAATCTGTGAAATTTCAAGAAAAACTCCTAACCTCTAAATAATAACAGATTTTGGAATATTAATCTCCTCCCCATTCCCACTTTTAACCCCACACACAGGCGCCTCCACAACAACAAATGCTGTCATATTAACCTTCTCTCCAGTCCCCATTGTCATCCACACACACACACGCATGTGCATGCCAACAACCATAAATGCTGGAATATTTACCTCCTCCCCATTCCCTACTTCTACCCCCCCCCCCCCCCACACACACACATGCTCACACCTGCACACACACCAGCACACAGAGTAAAGGGCATAACAGAAACCAGCTAATATTGATACCTGTATTACTACAATGACTGCAGACTGTCCATCTCGCATTGTCAGTTTTCCTGATGTTTCAGCAAATTCCCCCATGGAAGGAGGGAATATCCTCCAGAACACTGTGACCGCCCCCAGAATTCCTGGGCCACGAACAAGGCTACAACAATAAACAAATGTATATCCAATACATTTCAGTTGAAGGTACTTTTCTTCAACATTTTCTCTTTTAACAATAATCAATTTTCATCCATTTCAGTAACAGTTCTCTTTTAAATAACCTCATCTGCCAACTATAAACCAAAGAAAGTCTTAAAGTTCCAAGACAGTAACATCCAAAGTATTAAGCTAGTGTAAATCTATCTTGACAGGAATACAGGCAAAAATTTATCACTAAAAGCAGAAGGTTTAAAGAAATAAAAAGAAGTATTAATATTTATAGGCTTTTCACTTAACACGAAAGGTACAAAATATGAAAAGTCTTAAGTTATCTAAAGACTGGAAGACCCTTCACATAAGGGCATGCTGATGGGAAGGGATAGCCTTACTTCTGGATAACTACCATGAGGATAAAGTATAAAGTCAAACTCAGCTATGCCATTGATAGTTGCTTCCCATCCCTTATAAGAAAATTTACGAGAAACAAACTAGCCTATGATCATACTAATTTAGTTATATGATAGGCCCTGATACAGTTTGGCTCTGTGTCCCTACATAAATCTTATGCTGAAGTGTGACCTCAAATGTTGGAGGTGGGGCCTGGTGGGAGGTGACTGAATCATGGGGACGGAATTCCTCCTTGCTGTGTTCGTGATCAAGTTCTCACGAGATCTGGTTGTTGAAAAGTAGGTAGCACCCCTCCACCCCTTCCTCCTGCTCCAGCCAGGTAGGACGTGCCAGCTCTCCTTTTGCCTTCTGCCATGATTGTAAGTTTCCTGAGGCCTCACCAGTCATGCTTTCTGTACAGCCTGCAGAACCTTGAACCAATTAAACCTCTTTTCTTCGTAAATTATTCAGTCTCAAGCAGCTCTTTATAGCAGTGTGAGAACAGACTAATACAGACCGATTTTAGAACACTTGGAAGCAAAATGTTTGGCCCTTATGATTTTCTAAGGAATGATTTTGTAGCTAAGACACACAAGCTTGCAGAGATGAAGTAACTCCTTTATATCACATGTTTAGTAACAGAACAGAGGTGAAAGCATAGATTTTCTGATCTGAACTCCATGTGTTTTCCTTGGTGTAATTTGTGCAAATCACTCAAGAGTCAGAAACCTTCTCATGATCTAACATCAAGATAGGTCAGGATATTATTTCAATTTCTGCCCAAAATTTGTTCTCCTCTCCACAGCATGTTAACAGTATATAGGATGTTAATGCTTGAAGACTATGTATGTATTGAGAATGATGGATTTAAGACTAATTATTTAAATAAAACTTTGTAACCTCCACATAGGCAAAGAAAAATCATGAAGTCCTTACCTGATAATAGCGGTACCATTATATTTTGCTGAGGGTTCCCCGATGAGGATGTGCCTAGATGACGGAGCTATCCCAACTTCTCCTGATGCTCGCTTATCACCCCGAATAATTATTGATGCACTACCTAAATTCAAGATGATATAGACCGCTTTGTAGCAGATGCACACAAGCACTTCGTATATGCCTGGCAACTTTCTAAGCACTTTACACACAGGAATCTAGTTCATTCTCATGACTCTCATGTAAGTTAGATATTAAAATCCTCATTTTACCTGTGATGACACTGAGGCACAATGAGGTCTTGAAGACATGGATGCAAATCACTTGCCCAAGATTACATTTTAATGAAAGGGGCAGAAAGAAAATTGGCAGTAATTTCCCTATCACTCTCATGAAAAGCAAGGGCTCCTCTACCATTGGCATTAATTTGCTTCTATAGTAACCATTTTGCAGCTCACTTCAATTGGCTACACAGCTACGTCAACTGGCTATGTGGCAAAAGCAAGACTTCTTGGCGGCACTTTTTCATTTTTAATTTTCTGACTATCATTTGACTGTAAGCATTTATAAACCTGTGTCAAATATTTCTACTAAGATGAAATAAAAAACTGTATCAAGTATTTGAGTATCCATATAACTTAGCAGAAACTTAAAGAAAATTGTTTCCAGAAACACACATTAGGGGTTCATGACACAAAGAGCTAGATCATTATACTCTCATTTGGCTTGACAATGGGTTAATGGAATCAACAGTGGCTTGTCACAGCAAGTGTCACAGTCAGACAGAAATATATTAAGAATTAGGTGCAGTGGATCATACCTGTAATCCCAACACTTTGGGAGGCTGAGGTGGGAGGATCCCATGAGCCCAGGAGTTCAAAACCAACCTGGGCAACATAGGGAGACTCCATCCCTGCAAATATAAAAATAAATTAGCTGGGCATAGTGGCACATGCCTGTAGTCCTAGCTACTCAGGAGGCTGAGGTGGGAGGTTTGTTTGAGCCTGGGAATTCAAGGCTGCAGGAATCTGTGATCACACCACTGAACTCCAGCCTGAGTGACAGAGCAAGATCTTGCCTCAAAAAATATGTTTTAATATGGTAAATGATTTATCCTGATCCAATGATATATTCTTCTATGTTTAATTAGCCGATGTGACATCTGTCATTTTAACATGATATGGATAACTAAAGACCTATGAAAGAGTTAACTAAAGCTAACTAAAGAGTTATAAAAGAATATGGTGCAATGATATGATTCCCTTGTTGGAAAATATCCTAAACAAAAATGCAGAAAGAATAACTACCCTAAGTATATATAGTGATAGATACTCTACAATTCTAAAAATTTCCTTGGACATGAAATCTGCTTTTAGCCACAGACCCTTGCATAGAATGGAGTTCTTGATGGCAAAAAAGAAATGTAACAATCACCAAATTTTCATGCTAAAAGTTTCTGAACCAGTTTTTTATGGTTGGTTATTATTGTTTATAGCACAATAAAACCATTTTAGAATCATTAATTTTTTCTCTATGGATCCAAGAAACAAATCATCATATCAACTGGAGGCAAATGAGAATTAAAATGCCTGTTTCTGAAATGTCAAAATATCTGAGTAACTACTTTCAGATGAAAATAGATGTACATAGGCTATAATGCTAAACATAATATGAAATGTTTAAAAATAATGTTTTATTACAAAGATAATGTGTGATAATTGTAAATATGCTTTAAAAATACAGGTAATCAAAAACCACTATTAACATTTCAAATCAATAATTCCAACCTCATGTAAGACATGCACATGACAAAACAGATTACATTTAGCATGTTGTCGTAAAATCTGTTTTCTTAATGTGACTGTTATCCATGTAGTTATGTGTTCTTATTTTTTAATGTAATTAACAGTTTTTCCTGTTACGTCATGTTGAATGGCTGCATGGTATTCTAACACATTTAACTAGTCTCCTACTATTGGACCACTTAGGAAGCTGACATATTTTATTTTACATTTTATAAACACTGCTACAATAAACATCTTCATTAAAAAAAAAAATTACACAACTAAGCAGTATGAAATCTTTGACCTATGATCTTACCAAGATTGGGTATTGTAATTCTTAACCTTTAATACATGTGGAAAATGGTATCTTTATGTTTTAGGAATTATAAAACCTAACACTGCCCATTTTTGTAACTATGGGTTATTTTATTACATTTTTTTCTGAGAACTTACTTTTTAATTTCCAAAAATGTGAATTTCTCTTACCTTTTACTGGAGATATTTCTGCCTCATCAATTGATATCAGCTGAATGGTGAAACGCCTGTCCTCCTCCAACACTGTGTCTTGAAGTGTGTGCAACACAATGGTCTTCTGGGACTCAGTCTACATCCAATGACAGAAACAGTGCATTTTCCAGATTAACCAAAGCCAAAGTTTGAATGTTGTCATTAGCAGAATAATGTTTATGTCCATAATCACTTTTAAGGGTGTCTTTTTTGTCACTAGAATTATAAGTTGCACCTAGAAAGAATTACTCCACAAAAATCAGTTCTGAATACAAATTCCATTTGGGTTCTTTATGGGGAAAATGGGAAAAGAATACAACCATTAAATTTACTGAAAAATTTTAACCGTTGAAAATCCAATCTTTAAAGAAAGCTAAATGATCACACAATTATGTAAACAAAGGCCACAGACTTAATATTTATAAGAAACAGCTCCATTCAAAGGAGGAAAAAAAGTGTGAATGACATTAGATTACAGTTGTAGGGACAACCGACAGTCCTGAGATGTCAGCCGTCGTTCATCATCGCTGGATATCCAACTCATAGTATATTTTGCTGATGTTAAATTAGTAATGGCACCTTCCAGCTAACAAAAGTATCTAAAGGTAGCAGTAAAGGGCGTAATTCATATGAAAATGTAGTTTTTCTATCCAGGAACTTGGTATTTTATATGCAGGTTTCAGTTTTCTTTTACCTTCACCTTTAAGATTTTGTTTTTATCTTTATTTATTAATCAGTTCCACTTGTTTCTTGCTGAATCTATTCCTAGGTATTTTATACTTCTTTCTCATAGTACATTGTTTTTCATTACTGGTAATTCATAAGAATGTTAATGATTTTTTCTTACTTTTTTTTCTTGGATCTCAAGTGTATAGTTTGAATTGGTCCTTCTGTCAGCAGCATTGTTTCTACTGGACAACAAATGGTCTTTTATTATAATTTATTCTTTTTGTCCCCTTTATCAGCCCATTTCAATCTCCCTTTTCAGAACTCTTCCCATCCTATTATTCACTCTAAAATGCATTATGTCTCCTTAATTTTTCCTTCAATGCACACCGTTGAGGTTACCCATATTTTCATATGTAGATTCAATGTATTTTTTTTTTTTTTTTTTGAGACAGGGTCTCACTCTGTCACCCAGGCTGGAGTGCAGTGGTATGATCTCAGCTCACTGCAATGTCCGCCTCCCAGGTTCAAACTATTCTTCTGCCTCAGTCTCCCAAGTAGCTGGGACTATAGGTGTGCATTACCATGCCCGGCTAATTTCTGTGTTTTTAGTAAAGACGGGGTTTTGCCATGTTGGCCAGGCTGGTCTCAAACTCCTGACCTCAAATGATTCACCAGGCTTGGCGTCCCAAAATGCTGGGATAACAGGCATGAGCCACCGCTCTCAGACTCAATGTATTATTTTCATTGCTGTGGGGATTCCATTGTTTGCCTTTATACTATTTGCAAGATTTATCTGACAATGGCTATTTACTCTTACAAATAATACTGCCATGAACATCTTTACATACTTATTTATATGTACAGTAATTTTTCCAAGGTGCTACTGATTTTATATACAGTTGGTTCCTCTATTCTTGGATTCCTTATTTGCACATTCGTTTACTCACCCAATTTTGTAACTCCAAAATCAATATTGAGAACTTTTGTGGTCATTTGCAGACATGTGCATATTAGCAAAAACTTAGAATCATTCAAATACATTTCTCATGTTTAATAAGCACTATGACTCACACCTGAATAAAGTTTATCTAATATACATATTTTCTCCTTAGGGTACATCACAGCCTTCTTGTGCTTAGGAACACCATATTTCAGCACTATACTTGGGGGCAAATTTAAACAGTAAACTCACCAACAGAAAGCACAAAAATTTTAAAAAGTGATAATAAATGGACTGTAAAAAGAATATTTGTTCACAACATGAGAGCTGAAACAAAAAGTCAATATGTTGACTTGTTCAACCTCGGCTGTAAATGTACAAATCAGGTGAATCAAATTCTCCAACACTTGCTGTATGTCCCTGAATGACCATGAAAACCCCAGGAGTATCGACTTTGGAGGTTGCAAATACACCTTAGTGAGTAGAGAAATTCACAAGTGGGGGATTGTGAATGATAAGGATTGGCTACTGTGAATCATGAGAATCAACTATATTTTATGTTTATATTGCCCTCCACCTTATCTACTGTATATGTAAGGCAGCTCTTCATACCATATGCTCTTCATTTCTCAAAGAAATCTACAACCAGTAAGAGGGGGAAAAGGGTGACTACAGTTGGAAAATTCCAGCCAATGGTTATAGAAGATAGTAATAAATGTTCTCGGATAAAAAGGTGATGGGGAAGTTTCACAGAGGAAAAAATTCAGAATATTTCTTCTATTTGAGATTCAAAATGGACTTAAGTACATTAAAGTATCTAAAAATAATCCTGCATAAAAAGAGCCTACTTAGTTCAATCAAGGTTTTCCCAAATCCATGTGAACCCGGAATCCCTTTTTTTCTTTAAAATTCAGAACAATTATTTGTGTTCTGCTGAAAGCAGTGCAGAGCAATAGTTTGAGAAATGGCACTACATATAGGCTCTCTCAGGAAAATAAAAATACAAAGTCTTCCTATTTTTACAAAATTTAAAACCTTTATTTTTTTATCCTATGGTGTAGAAAAGGTGTTGAACTTCAAAAATTTAAAGCGTTTAGTTTTTATCCTATGATATAGATATTAAGTTGACGTAGCAGCCTGCTATTTCATTAAAATGTTTCCAAATTACAGTTGTTGTATCAAACACTTTCTAAATGTCTGTAAATTGGTTAGTTTCTTCACAAATATTATTTCATGCAATGCTCAGAGCCTTTGTTTAGATTAAGCCTTATTATCACCATTTTGCAACTAAGAACCCAAATGTGAGATAAATTAATTTTCCTAAAGTCACATGGCATTAAATAATAGAGTGAAGATTTGGATTAAGGTCTAGCTCGCTATAAAATCTATATCCTTTTTACTTTTCAGTGGCTACTTCCCATATCTCAAGAGAATCAAGATTGTGAAGATAGTAAAGGAGAGGAAAATAATACAAATTATAGGTGATAGAAGTCTGCGAAAGTATATAAACATTCGGGAAAGGAGAACTAGACAGAATTAAATACTAAACAAGAAATATGAATCCCAGAAAGAGAGAAAAAATGTAAGAGAACTATAAACACCACAGTAAACCAGTGCTCATGAAGAAATGTCAATAGTATCAAATACTAAGGGGAATCTATGCAATGAAAAACATGTAACCAATTTTTTTAGTGCAATGGATTTTGGCTAGTATGAAAAATAAATGTTTAAGATAGATTATAAAGTAAAAAGAGCAAGCTACTGAACAGATTGCAGTGTAAAATTCCATTTGTGTAAGAATAAGATACATATGTTTGGATACGCATAGAAAATTTTTCAAAGGGTATATAAAAAACTGTCAATAGCGGTTACCTCTAGAAGTAGGAATGCAAGATTCAGAAGGAGTCAGGAGAATTTTATTTGTTTTTCTACATCCTTGTGTACTCACTGAGGTGTTTATTTTTATTGTTATTTTTTTCCATGAGCACATATATTTTTATAGCAAATTTAAACAAAGATGGAGGAAAGAGACTTCTGAGTTAAACTGGCAGAGACTGGTTGAGTGAATTATGTCTTCTTCAAACGCACATGTAAACACCATAAAGGGCCAAGATTGACAGAAAGAAAGAAACTAAAGATTAAAATGTTTCTAAAATATAGGTACAATTTCACTAATGAAGGAATCAATTTGGAGTAGACCACAGGATACACATTTCATGCCATGAACCTAAATAACAGGAAGAACAACAGAGGGGGTGCTAT
The DNA here is from genome assembly GCF_003255815.1 of Theropithecus gelada. Taxonomy (NCBI): domain Eukaryota; kingdom Metazoa; phylum Chordata; class Mammalia; order Primates; family Cercopithecidae; genus Theropithecus; species Theropithecus gelada. Next base: position 86,244,284 of record NC_037673.1, on the reverse strand, counting down.
GGTTTGGCTGTGTCCCCACCCAAATCTTATCTTGAATTGTAGCTCCTATAATCCCCACATGTCATTGGAGGGACCTGGTGGGAGGTATTGAATCGTGGAGGTGGGTTTTTTCCAATGCAGTTCTCATGATAATGAGTAAGTCTCACAAGATCTGATGGTTTTATAAGGGGCAGTTCCCCTACACATGCTCTCTTGCCCACTACCATGTAAGACATGCCTTTGCTCCTCCTTCATCTTCTGCCATAATTGTGAGGCCTCTCCAGTCATGTGGAACTGTGAGTCCATTAAAGGTCCTTTATAAATTATTGAGTCTTGAGTATGTCTTTATTAGCAGTGTGAGAACAAACTAATACTGGGGGTGAGACCCATTTCCTGACTTCTTTGAACTCCAGGCCACAGAGACTACACTAACCAAGAATAACTGGTTGCCACCTACCTCAGAGCTTTAGTCTTCCCACTGTTATCAGCTCTTTCCTCCTTATATCGCTTCTGAGTTTCCAATTCATAGTATGTAGAGAGTAAAAGGAATGACAGTGATGCACTGCATCCCAGAATTACGGATTTTTCAAAAGTACATCTAATGAGGTCTCAGGCAGGGAGTACATATTTTCCTAGAAGCCCTTACAAAATTTTTTAAAATGCATATATTGTAAAAATAACAATAAGCAACTATGAAGAAACAAAAGCTTAACAATAAGCAAATATGAAGAAACAAAAGCTTAAGTGAAGAGATTAATACTATTTAATAATAAAAATCTCAAAGAAAAAATGCAATTGCAAAACTACAATGTTCATGAGAAACAATAAAACGCAGAATTCAAACTGCAGAAAATTTAATCAGTGATGCATAGGACAAATTAAAGTTGTTTTAGAATGTGGAGGAAAAGGTAGAGATAAAAATGATAAGCATCATGATTCTCAAAGTATTGGCGTAGTTGTTCTCTGTATATTTCCTTTCCTCTTATCTTCCCAGGGCCATTTTATTTTTACCAGCCTACAGTGATACTTAACAAAGTTTCTAGAAGTTACTCTGCTAAGAGAAAGACAAGAGAGGAAAGACATAATAGGGAATACTCTTGGGACCAACAAAAGTGGATGGGGCGGGAAGGAAGCAGGAATGGGTAGAAGGCAAAGAGTCAAAGTGGGCAGTGAAAGAATAAGTTATATCATAAAAGACCAAGGGAAAGAGAGGGAGAACTTTTCAGAACAATCTTCTCTTGAACGTGGCCCTACCCTGCATCTCTGTGGTGGACGCTCTGATGTTCACTAAGATTCCCCTCCTGGAAAGGACTCATTATCCTGTCTGCTGGAAGCATTTCCAGCAGACAACTCTCATCTGTCAGGCTCCTTTGCAAATTGCCTCATCTGAAGACAATCCCTTCCCACATGGTCAAATGCTCTTCCTGGCATGCTCCACACACAATGACTGCTCAACACAAGATTATAAAACTTAACATCATTCTAACTCAGACAGCTCTGAAGGGTCAGTCCCATTTCAAAATAAATTGTAGTATACTATAGTGTCAGTTTCAACTGCCTCATGGTTTGCCTTCATCCCTGCCCAATCCTGCTTCTTCCACTTACACAGGTGTTGACCTCAAGAGTACTTCCTAAAAAGCCTCTGGACACCAATCTCCACTTCATAATTTTCTCCCCAAGGAAGGTAAAGTGCAATATCCCCCTGACTTATCACCTATGGACCATTCATCAGTTCCAGAGAGTTGTATGTTTCTATAAACAGAGTATGGAGCTTAGTTGTCCTGCATAAAGTAGAAATAGGAAAGAAGAACTTTGCCCTGTTACCAAGGTAGGATTGAACAGAATTATTGTGAGACTTTCCCTGTAAGATGGGCAATGGTGAATCTACAGTCACTGTTACATTTTGAGAAAGTCCAGGAAATATTTACACAGTAAGTATTGGTACAACCTGGGATGTACAGTAGGTACAACAGCTTCTGTAGACTAGGTTTCCCTATTGCCAATGTGAATACTAAGTTGCTATGAGAACGATTTGTGGGAATGGAGATCCACCTAGGCATTACTGATGCAGTGGATACCACTAGCCATGAGTAGAACTGAGAGATGATGAAAGGCATCCTCAAAACCAATTAGAACCTGTGGGAGACACAGATCTTTGTACATATTCAGACATAGACATACAAAAACAATGGAGCCGTTACACAGTTGTACATGAAATATACCAGGCAGATGACTAAACAAGTAGATGGAGAGAGTGGAATCTAGAAACAACACCATCCCTCCTAATGCAGTACTCTAAAAACGAATGACCTTATTCGCTGGAGGAAAAGATAAGACTATTTGCCATTTTAGCGTAGATTTTATGTCAAAACAAGAAAACCTTTTTAATCACCTGGGAAGTGTATATAGCAGTAAGAATCTGGTAACCAGAAAATTATTGCTTCTTATTACTAAGGAAAATCTTTAGAGACATTTGAAACTAATTTCAAAATTCTAAATGCTCCTCAGGTGAGAAGTTTTCAGATCATGGCTAGGGCACACAACCTAGATGTTTCATGAGTTATAATTTGTCAGAATCTGAGAAGTAAGTGGATGATATACTTGCAACATCTGCCTTGAGATTTAATGCCATCGGGGTAATCACACCTCAAAAATGATGGCAGAACAGGTGCATGGCAAATAGACTGCCAGAGAGCATCAATGATGACCTCCTTAATCACATATTGCAATACTGAAGGGCAAAATGGTATTTGTTTCTGTGCCATCTCACGTTACAGGCTCTGAAGAAGAGTCACTAGACTGAAAAAAAAAAAATGTAGACATGGACCATGTAAGCATATTTGTTGGAATTCCTTTGGAAAACCCCCCACAGATCTTTTAATGTTTTTAATATTTATTCTCTATTCATTTTCAAAAGTGCATAGGTTTAGACTTTCTATATCTGCTGTATATCTGCTAGAGCCAATTTCACATAGGTTTTTAAAATTTATTTGTCTACATTTATATAATCTCTTACAATTTTCAATATTTTCTTTTAGTAATTACTTCCTTCTTGTCAATTCTTATTTTCTAAGTTTTTTAAATTTATGAATCAGGTTTTATTGGTATTTTTGTTTTTTAACTAATTGCCTTCTGGTTTCATCTTTATTAATTTAAGAAAGCTGTTTAGATATTAAATTAAGGAAACTGTTTAAACATGATTCTAAAAGCAAAAACTATAAAAAGACTGACAAATCTGGACTAGTTTCTTCTCTTTGGCCTGTTTGTTCATCCCAGAGCAAATATCACACTGTCTTATTTACTTTAACTGTGTATTATTTGACACACTGGCTAAGTAGGGCCACCCTCCATATTCTTCTTTGCGAGCTGCTGGCTATTCTTGGCATTTTGTATTTCCATGTATATTTTAGAATCAGATTGTCTCTTCCACCTCCACATCCTCTCTTCCAGAAAAAGACTTAGGAGTTTGACTGGTAAATACCACTGTCCTGTGGTTAGGTTGGAATTATTCATTTAAAAAAACAAAAACAAAAAACTCTGTGCTCAGCTTAACTGGGCCCCATATGCTGCTTCCTCACTTCTTTTGATTATTAAAACTAGCCAAAGAATGGAAAGAGGAGGAAGAAACTGAATGAACACAGGCAACCAGAAAAATCACATCCTACGGTGGGCTGGTTGATACTCCAGCCAAGGTTCTCAGGCTCATGTTGATGAAGACATAAAGAAACAGAAACAGATCTGTAAATGTCCGACCAAACTTTGAAAAGGGGAGTCATTCTTACAAGTTACAGAAACCAACTGCATGGGCCAAAAGATTATGTTCCTACTTCAAAGTAGATAGGACCTTGCACCTTCACTTCTTATCAGTGTGGGAGGCTGAGACACATACAGATGGACTGCACTATGCTTGCTATTCTCAAACTACTTATTGTGTTTCAGTTTTTTTGATTGGCTGAAATACTTCCTTAATTTCTTTTCAAAGTGTACATGGATGTTACAACCTATGAGTTTTTGTAAGTTTGACATTGTCTTATTATGTTACACAATCAGTATTTTGAGTCAGTATAGAAGTTCTGCACAGTCAGAATAGTCAGAAAACACACTTAAAGGGAAAACTGACTAGACTTGGTAATCAAATACATGTAACAATTACAGAAAGGGTGCAGCTGGGGATGACACCCAGACATCCAGCGTGGTTGATTGGCTTTGCCTTCAATTAGGAGAGGAAAAATGTGAGAGAGGGGTAGTTTTGATGGTAAAATGGGGGCAGAGTCTGAATTTAAAATTTGACTATAGATAAGGCACAGTGACTCACGTCTGTAATCCCAGCACTTTGGGAGGCCAAGGCAGGTGGATCACGAGGTCAGGAGATCATGACCATCCTGGCTAACACGGTGAGACCTCGTCTCTACTAAAAAATACAAAAAATTAGCCAGGCGTGGTGGCGGGTGCCTGTAGTCCCAGCTACTCAGGAGGCTGAGGCAGGAGAATGGCGTAAACCTGGGAGGTGGAGCTTGCAGTGAGTGGAGATCGTGACACTGCACTCCAGCCATGATGACAGAGTGAGACTCCGTCTCAAAAAAAATAAATAAAACATAAAAAAATAAATTTAAAAATTTTAAAAATAGCTGGGCATGGTGGCACAAGCCTATAGTCCCAGTTACTCATGAGGCTAAGGTGGAAAGATTGCTTGAGCCGGGAGGTTGAAGCTTCAACGAGCTATGATCGCATCACTGCATTACTGCCTGGGTGACAGAACAAGACCCTGTCTCCAAAAAAAAAAAAAAAATTTTGATATAGGTAATAATAATCTATTGTACATTTCAAAACAGCTGCAGAATAATTAGACTGTTCCTAGCATAAAGAAAAAATACTTAAGGTGATGGATATCTCAAATACTCTGATTTGATTATACGAATGTATCAATTTATCACATGTACTCTGAAAATATGTATATCAATTATGTATCAATAAAAACTTCAAAAAAAAGAATTTGATTTCAGATATCTAGAGTTTCTGTGTGTGTGTGTGTGTGTGTGTGTGTTGTGTGTGATTTCTTCCCCCCATTATGCATATGGATTTCCAAAAAAATCCCATAGTAAATACTATCGCATGCATTCACAAGTGATACTATGCAAAAGAAAATCAGACAGTTCGCGAGGTGTGGCCACACAGGGTGACTACAGTCACCATTCCCCTCAGCAGCGACAGCACAGCGCCCACTGCCTCTAGCAGATGACTCTCTAGGGACATCAGGTGCCAGTTCTCCTCAGGAAGATGACCAAAGTTACTGGTGAAAGGACAAGTTCTGAACAGAAAACCGGTGGAAGAGAGCCAGGATCTGTCAGAGGGCCAGTGGGAAGAAGCTGGGGTGTAGAATACGGAAGCAGCAAGAGTCCGCAGAGATTGACCCCAAGGAGCTTGGAATCCCATGGAAAGTAGGTGGGAGTGCTTCTCTCCTCTCCTCACTCCTCTGACAATCTCCTGACTGTCAAGCTTCTGAGGAGCCACTCTGTGCTCATGACACAAGACAATGCTGTAAGTGGCTATTCAGGAACTTCCCAGGGACAGAGAACCGGGTTGCTAGCTTGTGCAGGCATGTCTATGTCCCCCTCAGACCCAAAATGAGATGGAGGGTGCCATAGTGCTTGTGTACCTGTAGTGCCACTGCCCTGCCTGAGACCTCTCTGCTCTAGAGTCCCTGCACCACCAGATCTCCTGCAAATATACCCCACAACTGGCTCTGACGTTGGGAAGCACGGAGGACGGGTGGGTGCCAGGGAGCCAAAGGACTTCTGGAGATCTAAGATCCACAATACAGGCTGCCCATAAGGCAGGGGGAGCACAACCCACCAAAGTTCCTTGGGACAAAGGAAATGCAGGCATAGGGCCAGTCACTGAAAAGGGCAGCACCAATGCCTAGGGACAGTGGTAGAGAGGCGGTCATCTCCCACTCTAGACTGTTGCAGACACAGCTGTGGTTCTTCCCACTGGGAGTTAATGCATGCATACAAAGAAAGCTTTTTTGTGTGCTTTTTTTCAGTGACTCTATCCCTGCTCAAAGTGAGCCTTTGCCACTTGGGCTTACAGGAAGAACAGGGCCCAACTCCCCCTCCTTACACAGAGCAACAGTGTCCCAGCAATGGAAGACAGACACGTTGTGAAGTTGCTTGCCCTGGAGGAGGGGAAGAGGCCTGCCCTGAGCCCATTTTGGTAGCAGCTTCTAGAGGGGCACATCTGTGGCCTGCAGCTGCACTGCGGAGCCAAAGGACAGTCTACATGAATTGAAAGTCACGAGTCCTGAAACAGGGGCACGAGAGGGAAGCAAACTTCATTCCTGCTGGCTCAGGACTAGAAGCTGGTGTACCCCCTTACCACTCCCCAAGAGACCCCAACACATTCCAACATGATCGCTTCTTACCATCCTTCCCTGCCTGCACCCCACACCAGGGCAGGTGCTTCCACTCAACATCAGATATCTGTCAACCTATTCACAATAGCAAAGGTATGGAATCAACTTTAGTGTCCATCAACAGTGAACTGGATAAAGAAAATGTGGTAGATATACACCATGAAGTACTACACAGTCATATAAAATAATTGAATCATGTCCTTTAAAGCAACATAGATGCAATTAGGAGCCATTATCCTAAATGAATTAATGCAGAAACAGAAAATCAAATACCATGTGTTCTCACTTATAAGTAGGAACTAGACAATGAATATACATGGACATAAAGATGGAAACAGCAGACACTGGGGACTATTTGAGGTGGGAGGGTGGGAATGGGGTATGGGCTGAAAAACTACCTACTGGGTACTATATTCACTATTTAGGTTATGGGCTCACCAGAAGCCCAAACCCCAGCATTATGCAATATACCCATGTAACAAACCTGCACATGTGCTCCCTGAATTTACAATAAAAAGGAAAAAGAAACTCAAAGACAAATTAGGGAAAAAACACACGAGTCCTAATGCTGACTATACCTCATCAAAATGAAGGGTCCCATTCAAAGGACTAAGGTCATGTTTAGCCTTCTCATCTATGGTCCACTGAAGTCGTACGGTTCCTTTTCCTCCTGGGGACCGGACAACCGTCAATGTCACATATGAATCTGGGTCATCGGATGAAAGGGATTCATCAATCATTACCTGAAAGAAGAAAATCCAGTAAGGCAAAAGAAACAAACAAAAAGAGCAGGATAAACAAAAAGAATCTTATTTCTGTTTACAATGAGTGCAGTTTTAAAGTTTAGAATGAATGTTACATGTTATGATCGTGTGGCAGAAAAATTTTTTTTTTACCAAATCCCACTTTCTATTCCTAGATGCTCAACTAGTTGGCATTTCCTGTCTTCTCTTGCAATTAGGTAGGGCATGCGACTGAATTTTGACCCAGAGAATAGAGGCAGAAATGACTTATGCTGCTAATATTCTTGCCATAAACTTCCACACAAGACCCCACATCCTCTACTTTTCCATTTGGCAGGTGAACAGAGAGGATGCCCAGGACATAGAAGAGGAGAACCCCAAAATGGACAGAGTCTAGGGCCTGAGAGTTGCCAGTTGAATAAGAGGTGTCCATAAGCATCAGCCGACTGGGCACTCTGGTGCAGGATTCCTGCATGAAGAAGAAATGCACATTTACTATATGAAGAAACTGGATATGGGGGGATCTTTGTTACTACAATGAGGCTCCCCACATAATACAGACCTATACTGTCCTCTGAATTACCTGTAGTGTACCTACTTTAGTGAGTCGAAGTTTAAAAGTGGTTTTATTAATCTGAGATAAAGAGAGGAGATTCAATACATTCATTTACCAGCACTATTTATTTTTTATACAAGTCCTTATTAACAGATCTAGTTTAAGTGAAGTACATATGTTGACTCTGTGAAGCAAAGTCCTCAATGAACCTATATCATCCATCTGCTATATAAATAGAAAACATAACACAATGCTTTCCACTTTCAAGACAGATAGAAGCTTAACATGTAATACAATCTTGTTTTGTTTTCTTCATGAGATTTGCATTGATGTCAAGAGCACAGATTTAGAACAAACTGAAATGAGGTTCTATTGTGTGTCAGTTCTTACATATACCTTATCTTATTTAAGCCTCACAGAAACTCACAGAAATCTGAGGGCCAGATATATACATATATTTGGAGATGAGGAGCCTGGAATCTAATTAGGATATTTTGACTCCAAACTGTTCATAGCACTCCTCAGGGACTAGAGATATTTAGCAAGAAAAAATAGAGAAAATCCATTATATAAGTCTTCTTGATTCTATAGATGTAACATTTTAGTTTAGGTTTCACAGGTAGATTTCCATGGGTCCCTGCTATTCCCAGGGCTTTCGTGTACTTACCACATTGCCCTTGTGAACAGCTTGTTAATTTTGATGGATTTATACTAACAGTCTTTTCTCAATGTACCTCAGCTGTGAATCTAATCTGTGTCACCAAACAATGCTAACAGAATGTTTATTGTGTGCACAATATTGTATATCTCATTAAGGTTAAAAGATAAACTCCATGTTACCAAGAAACTTTTGTGATAGGAAAGATAGGATATAAGCAAGGGAAGCAGTCACAAAGGGCTGAGCATCATGCAGCTACTATTATCACCAACAATCAAAATAGCCATCAACATCTAATGAATTAAAGCCCAAGCACGTGTGCTTTACATATTCAACAATACAGTAGGAATTGGGTAACCTAAATCTTTCCTTTAGACTCTAAGACAAATTGAAAATTTGTAGCTGTAACGATATTATTTCCCAGACCAAGTGTGCTTAACACTAGGTTTAAAACACTAGAGTTTATGATCGCAGTTACAATAAAATGAATAAAAATTATTTATGAATACTAGTGTAGGTGTTCATTTACTCTAATAGTAAGAGTAGATTATAAACACATTGTCCAGTGCCCAAGTCCAAAAGTTTGATGAAAAACGTTATTGTGAAGTTTCATCAATTGAAGATTTGAACACTAAACCCTGAACTTTTAATCATTTTATAAAAAATAAATTACATATTCATATGTAATTTTCTGCTGCTTGGAAGATATTCACAGTTACTCTTTTGCCAATCCAACACTCCTTACAAACACAGCTGCCCATTTTTTTTTTTCAAGGAAGAGCTCATTGGGCTACAGTGAAAGTTTGTTCTATCCCTCTTACAGGTTTCATATTCTTATGAAATTGAAATTAAATAGCCAAATCATTAGGCAGTTATTTGTTATATTTCAATTTTGGAGCATCTGGGAACTCCAGCCCTTGCAGGCAAGCTGTGGGTCTAGCCTTGCATCCACAGGACAGTAGAAAATTACGGCAATTGGTTTATTAATTAAAAGCGATCTATGTGAATTACTGACTACCTATAAGTGATTAAATGAAGGGAATGGTGACATATGGAGCTGGAAAAGTTGCTGAGTATATGGGGATTATCTAAGTACTTTTATGGTTAATTCATACCTTGGAATTTCTTTTGAAAGGTAAGGTCATAATATTATGTCATAATTATGTAATAATAATTATAATGGAATTTATAGTGTTTTACACTTAAGATGTAGTGACAATTTAGTACTGGGTACCAAATCTGGCTGCACAAACACTTAGTTTTCATGATTAATTAGGCTTTTTTTTTCTCTCTCTCTCTCTCTCTTTGTGGCTGAATCAATAATAATTGGGTTCCTTCTTTCAAGTCTTGGAAGTAAACAGCCAATGAGAAGTGAGAAGAAATACAGAGAAATACATGAGCTGGTGGGGGGTGACTGTGGTGCTTTGTTCTACAAAGTCACAACAGACTAGCATAACAGTGGGTAATATAAATCCCTCACCAGGTAAACCCATTGTGGGATGTAACACCCAGACCCATGACAGAATCTTGCCTGTGACCAGAATGGTGGTCTGGCAGTAAAGTAGGCAGAGAATAGGTGGTGTGGATGAAAAGTACATCTTGGGCCGGGTGCGGTGGCTCAAGCCTGTAATCCCAGCACTTTGGGAGGCGGAGATGGGTGGATCACGAGGTCAGGAGATCAAGACCATCCTAGCTAACACGGTGAAACCCCATCTCTACTAAAAAATACAAAAAACTAGCCGGGCGAGGTGGTGGGCGCCTGTAGTCCCAGCTACTCAGGAGGCTGAGGCAGGAGAATGGCGTAAACCCAGGAGGTGGAGCTTGCAGTGAGCTGAGATCCGGCCACTGCACCCCAGCCTGGGCGACAGAGCAAGACTCCGTCTCAAAAAAAAAAAAAAAAAAAAAAAAGAAAAGTACATCTTGGTCTACTACACCCAATAAATAGGAATCTGTTCCCCTTCGTAATTTCCTGATATTAAGGCTCACATTACTATCAAATTGTGTGCACAGGCTGGAGGATTGGCCTCTAATTCAATAGCCCACTCAAAAGATCCTTGAGAAGAGACTCATACGTGAAGGGTAATAAAGACTTTCTTTTTTTTTTTTTTTGAGATGAAGTCTCACTCTGTTGCCCAGGCTGGCATGCAGTGGTGTGATCTTGGCTCACTGTAACCTCTGCCTCCCGCGTTCAAGCGATTCTCTTGCCTCAGCCTCCCAAGCAGCTGGGACTACAAGCATGCGCCACCACACCAGGCTAATTTTTGTATTTTTTTAGTAGAGACAGGGTTTCACCACATTGGCCAAGCTGGTCTCGAACTCATGACCTTGTGATCCACCCGCCTCGGCCTCCCAAAGTGCTGGGATTACAGGCGTGAGCCACCACGCCGGGATTTGTTTTTTTTGTTTGTTTTTTTTGTTTTTGAGATGGAGTCTATGTCGCCAGGCTGGAGTGCAATGGCGTGATCTCGGGTCACTGCAACCTCTGCCTTCTGGGTTCTAGCGATTTCTCCCGCCTCAGACTCCCAGATGGCTGGGATTACAGGCACACACCACCATGCTCAGCTAATTTTTGGATTTTTAGTAGAGCTGGGGTTTCACCATGTTGGCCAGGATGGTGTTGATCTCCTGACGTTGTGATCTGCCCACCTCGGCCTCCCAAAGTGCTGGGATTACTGGCCACCACGCCTGGCCAAGACTTTCAAAACAAAAATGCAAGACACTTTCTACTCAAAATTACATGAAACACTAGCCTGAAATAAGGCGTGCATCCCCCTGATATATTTAACTTACTGTCTTTTCTTCAAATCCAAATACTCCAAATGGAGAATCATTTTGTGGAATAACAACAGTTACCACAACATCATCACCAAGTCTGCCACCTCCAGCAACACTGATCAAGGAAATATTGAAAGTCTCTGTCAATTCAAATTCAGCATCATCAATTATGGTCATTTCTATCACTGCAGTAACCTATGAAAGAAAGGAAGGAAGGGAGAAAAAGAAGGAGGAAAAGAAGGAGGAAGATAGGAAATGAGGAGAGAAATAATGTAGTAACAGTTTTTGCTTATATATATTTTAATTTTTTAGTTGAAACTAAAAAACTTAGAAACATGGTACAAAAAAGTAGTTCTTTTGCTTATAATATTCGTAATACTTTTAAAGTTGTATATATTTATGGCATATATATTTATGGCATTTTAAAGTTGTGTATATTTATGATATTTTAAAATCAGAAATTTGCTATCTATTACTTTCAAGATAAAAAAGTATTGATGTGATAAGATAGTATTATTTATACATTAAAAACAATAAATCCTTATTCTTAAAATTTTTTTAATGTCATGCAGGTTCTAACACCATTGCACAAACATAAAATGCAGTATGCTTGGTATTAATATTACATGATATGAAACTTACATAAAAATTACCATTGTCTTCTACAATTAAAATAAATCCCAATGGTTTCAGATATTGTTTTTGCAATGCAGTCAAAAATAAAGGCAGAAAGAAGACCCAAATGTGCTATTTCTGGATGTTTATAATCAGGATTTAGTTCAATTTTCTGAGTCTATGTTAAAAATTTTTATAAACTTATAAATAAATAAACCTTGATCCAGCTTGCAGTTTCACTATTGGTCATAAAAATATTCCAATGTTTCTGACACAGACATTTATCAGAAAATGAAGTTTTTCTATCTAAATCTACCTAAAGTCTTTAATTTAACAACACAGAAAAGTGAAAAACCTGGATATCACACTCAGACAGGTGGAAACATGAATAAAATGAAATGCTCAAATAGAAGCTAATTAAATTGCCTGCACCTCAAATCTGTGCTGTAAAATAGAGTCCCTTCCTTCGAGGATGTGAATTTTAAGAATAAACCTGATCCTCAGGATGCTGGTTAATGATGGAACTTGAACTTCATGCACACATAAAGAGTTGATAATGTCATTAAAGTTGGAAGGCTGCTTCAATGAATAATCAATGTATTTGTTTCTGCTTTTAACATAAGAATCTCATTGACTTGCATTCTGCTCTTTTTACTAGGAAATGTTTCAAGTTCTAAAACTGTTTTAAAAGCTCAGAATTTCAAAAATATTAACAATAATATGTTTTTCTGTGTAGGAAAATCTAGATCTGTATGCTTACCTTTTAACAGCATTTACTACTGCTCACCATGAGCAACTAATAAGTTGACGCATACTCTGGTAATCTGTCTAGCCAAAATAAGGCTACCTGTAGACAGAGGTGCTAGTTGAAGTTACTAACATTTCATGGTTGTTCATAAGCCTTCTCCACTTATTGATTAAAAAAAAATTTGTATGAAAACATCTTATTCTTACATATTAAAAATGCCAAGTTTACAAAATTTGTAATTCTTGGGGAATGTTTCATAACATTTAAGACTGGTGAGCCTAAATCTAGAATATTGTTTTTCAGTTTTTCAAGTTTTAACTATTTTTTTCATTTTCTCTTAGTCATTTTTTTAAATTATAAAGGGCATTTTAGATATTAAGTAAAAACTGTCCATACTTTTAGTGCAAATTCTAAATAAATATCTATATTTACCGGCATTAAGAAACAAAATAAAAGATAAACTAAAGTCCACAGGAATAGTCTAGTTCATCAGACAGTTTTCTATATATTGTTAGGCATTTCTAAGTCAATTATTATCCTGTTTTGTAACTTCTATTTATTTTAAATAAAACTGGGGCAGGGGGTTCAGAAAAGGGTAAGATTGTTGTATCTTTATAAGTCTCTTCCCATGCCCATTAATAAATTGTATTTCAATTAATAATATTTGTTTGACTCAACATAGAAACATTTAGAGTATAATGCATTTAGCAGTCACTAATGTACATTCATTTGATGGATGCCTACAAAATGTCTGAAGTACAATATGTTAGTGACTGGCGTACTTGTCTATCTGCAAATTCAAGAATCCCATGAGATGGTTTAAAGTCTTCCAGGCCAGCACTGTCTGGTGATGCTTTCCAATAAACATTTACTGCCCCAAAGCTTCCAGCCAGCCGGACTACAGGAACTTGAAGAACGTTCAAGGGTGGAGGCACTTCATAGGCAGTAATAACTTCACCAGCGCCCTTTAAGTAAAGAATATCAGTTGAAAGGCAAGATAAAATGGTAACTCTCATAAGTCATCTTTCTAAAGGTATTGTTTCTACTTAACTTTCTATACTTCACCCTTCAAAGTAGAAATTAACAGTCAGATGTAAGTATGCATAAAAGGTCTTCTGAACTCTTACGTTTAATTTAATGAAAGTAAACTTGTTGAATCCTTTGGTCTAGCCCAAAGAGATCTAAGAATTAGTTTATAAGAGCAATTTGGTTACTTATCTATTTAAAAATAGAGACAAAGCTAAATGTTTTGCAGAAAACATTACAAAACACTGGCCAAATCAGCAGGGAGAGGCCTCTGTATGACTGTAAACAAATGAAAGTTCGTCTCACTCTAGTAACATGAAACATAAAAATTCCTCTGGGATCGTCATTTTCTTCAATCATTATCTCAGCTACTTCCATTCCAGGCCTCCGCAGACTTGGCTGTCCTGCAGAGAAGTCAGAGTTCACCAGGTTCACCTCAGTGATAGTGACAATAAATCCTTCCTCCAATTCAGGAATGTCATCCTGGGGGATGGGGGAAAAAGATGGTGTTTCATTTTTTTAAAGACATTTAACTTGCATTGAATACTGGATATTTTTCAGTAAGGAAATAATTGACTTTGTTCATGGGAATGGGCAGATCTGTCACACATAGAAAAGATTCTTGTTATATTTTAATACCTTCCCACTGACAACTTCAGAATCTATGGAATATCCTAGCTCACTGGTGATGTTTCAATGGAAACTTCACACTCATTAGCAAATAAAATAATTTTTAAAAATCTATCCTGAAATTTTGACCATATTCTATTGTATGTTTTACATATTTAATATCCCAAAAGAAAATTTAGGAAACACTGGTAAATGCTACATACATTTTTAAAGTGTTCTAGACTTGAAAATCTAGATATAAGCGTATATTTAATTTTTTAAAATTTCTTATTTTGTTTTCGCATAATACAAAATTTCCAAAGATAAAAAATACTCTAAAAAGAGGAGAAAAAACCCCTCATTTCTATCTCATCCCTTATATCTTTCCCAAATTATAATCTTCAGAAGATACTATTACCTAAAACCACTAATATCACTATTAGTAACACTAACATTATATATTTATTTAATAACGTAATATATTCTATGGTATATAATATATAAGATTAATACTATTTATATAATATAAAACAACATTTTGTTATTATTTTATAATAATATTAACACTAATCCACTATTAAACACTTTCAATTTCTTGTGCATCATTACGGATATATTCACACATTCTCCCCCTCTCTTTCTCTGTTTTTCTCTCTCTCTCCAGACATACATGGATAAATACAGATAGCTAAAACCAGATCTAAACCATCTGAAGACTAATCTTGATTCAAGTAATCACATCATGAAAGGAAAAATACTGTCCTATTAAATGAATAATAAAAATAACGAGATTGATTTGGGCATTTCATTTGTTGTCATTAGTTTAAAAACTGACAAAACAAAATTACAGTGGATCTAATCAGATATAATTAATCTAAATTCAGTGCTTCAAAATTCATTCAAACAATATTCCAGTTCAAGGATAAATACAAGTAATAGACATCATTTTTGTCAGCCAGTTATAAAATAGTCATTCATTATTAAATATTTAG
This sequence comes from Theropithecus gelada, assembly GCF_003255815.1. NCBI lineage: Eukaryota > Metazoa > Chordata > Mammalia > Primates > Cercopithecidae > Theropithecus > Theropithecus gelada. The sequence goes on along the minus strand of NC_037673.1, from coordinate 86,229,171 downwards.
GTGGGTGGGAACATTAGAATACTTACATTTTTTTATGCTTAAAAGCATCCTTTTATGAAAAAAAAAAAGATTTTTACCTAGAAGAGCATCACAATTTTACTTAAGAGCATTTTCCTTTACTTTAGATCACATTCATGGCAGCTTTGACTTACCGGCAAAATGGAAACTTTGGCATGAGCTTCTTTTACGTTTTCTTTCATTATGATTATTGTTTCTTGCAATATATAATCTTCATTCTCAGTAGCTTGATTATCGACATGCAGTAAGAAATTGGGTTTAGCTCTCAAGTGAATGGCAATATCCCCAAGTAGTCCTTTATCTCGAGCTATTTGTAACTGAAGAGTGGTGGTGTTTTCTGTAAGAGAAACATGCCACAAATAAATAGGCTTTTCTATTTGCTGCTAATGCTGTTCCAAGCACCTAGAGTGGAACACTCTACTCTATCCCTTGTAGACAGTTAAGGAAAAAGAAGTGAAACAAAGACAATGTATACTCCCAAGGATTATTCTGTGCTTGGTCTTCCTGGTCCCCAAAGTTGGGCAGAGAATCACCACCCACTCCTAACATTATATCCCAGTTCTAACCCCCCATTTCTGATTCTCTAAGCACCCTTCTATGTTGCACATGTCATACACATTAATAGAAATTGCTGCAAAGTCTTAGGGAAGTACAGATATGCAGGTTGAACAGAGATGATAATTATAAATGCTCAAAAGATTCTTCAAAAAATGAAAAATTATGTATACAAAATCATTATTTAATGACTAATCATTAAGAGTGATTTTGTTCTTACAGTGATGTGCCTATCACGAGACTCAAAGTATTTCACAGCACCTAACTTTTATTTCATTGTTTAGATTTTAAAAACTTAATATGCCATATTAAAGACCCAGGAACATAACTACATGTCGTATTTTTCCCATTGACTATTCAAATGAAAGGTGCTGGAAAGCTGGATGTCCATGTTATCATGTGAAAAGTTTAGAACCTTCACCAGCAGCTAATATGAATAATTATTTGGGTGATGATTTTATACTCAAAAGAGAAAATGGCCACTGTACACTTCCCAGGATAAAATTATTCTAATTACTATTTTGGATTAAACAATTAATACCTTTAGTGCCATGTACATTTCACTGTGTTGCTCATTGTTCTCTGTAACTATTGAAAATCTACAGAAAGTATAGCTGAGTGAAGAGAACAGATGAATGATGAAAAAGAAAAAGTAAAAAAAGTCACCTCTACTGCACTCACAACTAAAATATTAATATTTCTATTATAATGTATCTTTTAAAAGACACATTTGCTTTAACAGTATTGCTAGGTGATTTCACATGATTACCAAATTTAACAACAAGGATTGAGTATGACCTGTCAAACTGAAAAAGTCATATAAAAAGAGAAATTTACATTCCTTATAAATATTAGAATTAAATTATCCAATGAAGCTTCTCATTAAAACTTGAAAGATATTTAATAATATTTACCTTTAGGCTCTGCTACCCTAATGAAGACAGACACAGCATGCCAGCCCACCAAACCAAAAGGTGAGTCACTGGGCAAAGTTGTTATAACAGACTTGCTTCTGTCCTGATCAATAGTAGCACCTTTGTATGAGTCCTCAACCCCTTCTGTAGTGATACGGGTGAGGGTTACAATCACAACCTCTGATAACTCTGGTATATTATCAGCAAGAATAGTCAGAGTGATTGTTGACAGTACCTGGCCTTCAGTAAATGAAATCTAGAATTTTAAAGAAAGAAGAGGTTATTTATTTTGTAATTGTCACTATGTAGTAAGAATATTTAAAAATTTGATTTTCTTTTATTAAACCCATAACTTAAATAGCAAGAGATATTTAAGCAACATAATAATATGATTCTACATAATCAGATGCCTTTCATATTAACAGAAGATTGTTAGGAAAAAGGAAAAAGCAAACCATTTATAAACTTTAAGCTAATAAAAAATAAATAAAAAATAAAAAATAAAAAACCATGCAGCCAAATTGTCAAATACTGGAGCCTGAATTCCATTCTAAGATAAAGTACATAGTCTGTCTGGGAATCTAAGCTCTAGATACCCTATACAAAGATCCATAAAAATAAAATAAGGTGGCATACTAGCTTAAAGATTTTTCTCTACAAAACTTTTGCCCAGATTATTTCCTTTGACTAAACTCTGAACAGATATATCACTAAGCAATGAATCAACTAAAACACAGGTGGAGAGAGAAAGATAGGGAGAGATGCAAATCATAGCATCTCTCTTCTCCTTTTGTGTCTCTCCTGTCTAAAGAGTCAAATTCAAATTTGCTAAAAAGCATCTGAAATCCTTGCTGATAGGACTTCTTGAATGTCATTTTCCACTGATTCTCACCTCACACACCACTCTCCAGCAGTGCAGCTACAAACTATTTATAATTATTCAAACTAGCATTATAGGCTGATGTTATTATCTACCTTTGCTGACATTCATCTTTCTACCTGGAAAAGGCAATGGAGAATATAAATTCAAAAGCTCTATTCAGTCTATCATTGATGGTCATTTAGGTTGATTCCATGTCTTTGCTATTGTGAAGAATGTTGCAATGAACATACATATGCATGCGTATTTATCCCAGCATGATTTATATGCCTTTTAAACTCAGTAATGGAATTGCTGTATTGAATGGTATTTCTTTCTTTAGGTATGCAGTCATATAAGAAAAATAAGATCATGTCCTTTGCAGGGACATGGATGGAGCTGGAGGCCATTATCCTTAGCAAACTAACACAGGAACAGAAAACCAAATACCACATGTTCTCACTTATAAGTGGCAGCCAAAAGATGAGAACACACAGACACATAGAGGGAAGCAACACACACCGGGGCTTATTCAAGGGTGGAAGGTGGGAAAAGGGAGAGGATCAGGAAAAATAACTAAGGGGTACTAGGCTTAATACCTGCGTGATGAAATGATCTGTACAACAAAACCCCATGACACAAGTTTACCTATGTAACAAACTTGCACATATACCCCAGAACTTAAAATAAAAGTTACAAAAATAAATTCAAGAGCTTTATTAATAAAATCAGAGGTCAGAAAACTACTGCCCAATGGCCAAACCCATTTGTCATAAATCAAGTTTTACTGGAAGACAACTAAGCTCATTCAATTGCATATTGTCTATTGCTGCCTACATTGTCTGCTGATATTGCTTATATTGTCTAGCACAATTCTACTGCAAAGGATAAGTAGTAGTGAAAGAAACCAAATGGCTCACAAAGCCTAAAATATTTACTATCTGGCCCTTTACAGAAAAAAACTGTACTAACTCCCTGAATGAAATAATTAATTCTTCCAAAATATAGTCTATGTTTAAGGTACCATTTTATATTTAAATTAGAAATAATTGTAATCATATTTATATAAGAAATGACAATTGGGGAAATATAAATCAGAACATACAGAACCTGACAGACACAACTTACAGTTTTGGTAGCTTACCTAAAGTAAATATTAAATGCAACAGAATTTACTATAACATTCTTAATATACAGAAGCTCCAATAACCTTTGAAATAATACAGAAACCTAGAATTGATGAACCATGATATATATCTGTCCTTTTTTTGAGACAGTTCCATGAGAGTTCCTTTAAAAGAACTCTTCAGAAGCATTTGGGCAATATACACGGACTAATCTATGAAACCGAAGGCAAGCCAAGAAGACAACCCATCTTCCAGCTAGGAACGAAAGGCTCTCTGATCCGTCTTGTTGTTAATCATGTACTTATTTGGCTCATTCTGATTCCATGCTTGAATTTCAGCTGCAACTTTATACTATTCTCCAGTAATGGATAATCTTGTCGTCTGGCCACATCCCTTCTTGGGGCTGATGTACCCATCCCGTGGCTACTAGGAACAACAAGTTCTGTGCTCCTCGTTGGGAATCACCCTGTGCTACAGCAAAGGTCTCACTCAAGGTTATACCCAACCCTGAGGGTGGCCTGAAGCCAAGGACTGCTAAAATGGGGATGTCAATGGCTCAGCTCTAAACTGGGAACAACTCCTAAGGACCAGCTCATCTCCTGAACTCAGTTGCAATCAACCTCAACTGCAATTGCCTGTGGATCAACTTCTCCTTCTGCACATCCTCACCTTCCTCATAGCCTCATAGATTTATCTCCTTAAAATCCTTCTGTCCACAACTCTCAATCTCAGAGTCTATTTACAGGAAACCCAACCTATATCACTCCACAACTCAGATCTACTTTTTCATATGTCTGACTGTTTTATGCAGTTACTACTTACTACTTCCTACTTCTACTTACTACTTCCATTGTGCCTAAATCTGGAAATCACATTTTGATTTTATCTAACAATGTAATGCACCCACAATGTGGCCAAAGAATGTACTGAAACTCAAAAAGAATGACCTTTTAAAGGAAAATTTTGGTTTTACATTTTAAAAAAAGAACAATATCCACAAAAAGAAAACTAACCTTAAAATTATATCCCTCTCTACGATGATTAGTAGGAATCCAGTGTTGACATGGTCAAACTCAAACACTTCATCCATAAGGCAGGATTTGGCCCCATACACCACTAGTAACCATAATTTAAAAGTGTCTCCTATAACTTCGTAAATTACATACCACTCCTGAGGTAGGAAATATATCACTAATACTTCCATCAGCTTCCCATGCTACGGTTATATGACCATATGTTCCTTTCAAGCGTTCAACATTCAAGGTTACTAGGCTATCTTGCTCCATTTCTTCCACTTGCTTATATAATGAATTCTGGAAAAGTACACAGAAAGTCACAGGGGGTTACCTGAAATTACATAATCAGATTTCTTTTTTTGTCTCATGTTATTATGAATTTGCAAACTTCACGGTCCTAAGCAACATGACATAGTAAGTGAAAACCACAATTAAAAAAGAGTCATATAGAATGACCATGATTTAAAACATACATGTTTGAATAAGTAAAAGACTAAGTGAAAGTAAACAAAAAGGTTAATTATTATAGGATTATTTTGTTTGTTTCTATATTTTTCGAATTTTGCTCAGTGAACATATATTACATTAATACTCAGAAAGCATGTACTTTTGTAAAAGTATTCATAGCATGCAAAAAGTTTGTAGAAGAGAAAGGATATAGAGTCAGGAGAGCAGGGAAGCCTTTTTCTCCTTTGTAACCTCTGGCAATCCCTCTAGGTCTTTGTTTCCTGTTTGTAAAACAAAAGCTTGACCTATATGGTTTCCAACATCCCATCCATGCGCAACGATGTCATGAGAATTAGAGCTTTCTCCTTGATCATTCGCAAATGTCTCTTATCCTTAAATTCATATCCTCTGAAATGTTTCTGTGGCCTATCCTGTCTCCATTGATGGTGTTTTATCCTTAGCTCATGGCCTTTACAACTGTGTTTTCCTGTCTGAAATATCCCTTTCCCTTATGATAGAATTCCTTACTTTCTTTGTTCTTCTTATCTATGCTTCCTAGCCTCTTTCTTTTGTCCCAAACTAATTATCTATTTCTGTGTGACTACAACATTCTTCACCAAACATACACAACATCTCTTGTCAGCCATTTCACGAACTGTTCCTCAAAATGAATGCTTCAGGCAATCTCTTCTTGCAATACCCCTGGATTTTTCATATCAGTAAAGCAAGAATAAGGAGTGTAAAGATTTTTTTAAATCTTTCCATTCAGGTCACTATGATAACCTGAAAAGAGATTCCCCCATTAATTTCTTAAAACTTATGAGAGCTTCTACTTAGAATGCTAATTTGAGTAGCCATTCTATCCTTTAGCAATATTTTACACAGTATTTTAACACGTTGTTACAGATGTTACATAGTAATAAAATCTTGCTCCAGGCAATCAAGCATTCCTAAATAAAATGCCCTGATTTTAAAATATGCACATAATTTATTCACTAAAGACAATGCCTTTTAAAAAGCCAGCTCTCTCTGGCTCCATGCCCTCCATTAATGAGGGTTAATAAAATAAGCACTTCATGAAGCTAGAAAATATTCGAGAAATTCTCATTATCTATTATATCTCATTTTGAAATGAGATTGTCCAGACCTAAAAGACCTGTAATGAAGAATTCTACTGAACAGATTGAAAGAATTCAGTATCTATTGGCAAGTATTAACTAACAGTAATTTTATGTCTCCAGAACAATTTTGGAACAAGCTTCATAAAGGGAAATCTACCATGCTCAAACAGTTGAGGAATAGCACATGCTCTCCATCTGCCACAAGGCTGCAGGGTGAGAAGATGGAACCACACAGCAGAGCATGTCAGTTCTCACCCCAAGAAGCCCAACTCTGCCCTACAGACTTGTACAAGGCCTTGAGAAGGCCTTGTAAGTGTTGTGCTTCTCCCACAGAATGACAGGTATGACAGGTTCATCCTAAGCCTCTAAAGTGTGCCAGGCACTTCTCTGGGTGCAGGGATAAAGCTGTGAACACAGCAGTATCCCAGCTCTCATACTCTTCAATTCTTGTAAAAAACACCCCTTGATGATAGACAAATTAGGAAATTATAAGTGTCATAAAGAAGAAACTTTTTATAATGATAAAAAGATACAGAATGATGGTGGGGAGCTGCAATTTTCCATCAATGAAGATCTCTCTGGTAAGGTGTCATTTTGCAGAGATCTGAAGAAAGTGAAGACACAAGTGAGTACCTAATAAAAATAGGGGTCCTCTTCTTTCTTTCTAACTTTCCCCACCCACGACTCAGCTCATGTCTTATGAGTTGCCTTTTCCTTCACAATAGCCACTGGCCACATGTGGCTATTCACCAATTGAAATGTAGTTAGTGTAGCTAGTCTATAAGTGTAAAATGCACACTAGAGTTTGAAGACAAGATATGAAAAATGTAAACTATTTCCTTAATGATTTTATGTTCACTGCATGTTGAAAAAATATTTCAGATATATTGGGTTAAATAAAATATATTAAAATCAAATGACCTACTTCTTTCTACTTTTTAAAAAATGTAGGCTGCTAGGAAACTTACATTTTCATATGTGGCACACATTATATCCCTGTTGGGCAGAGATGCCTCAGAAGAAGCTGATCTATGCTTACTTAGCTCCAGGGATGGGCCAGATTGAGTAGCAGTGTAAACTTCTGACCCTTGCAGGCAATAGACACAAGACTTTAAGCACATCCAAAATTCCTCATCTTATCCCCTAAACCTGCTCTTCCTATATCCGTAAGTCAGTGAACACGCTTCCCAAAGCTCCATCATTTATTACTGTAATAATTCCTAACTGGTCGATTTCTGTCCTTGCCCACTTACAATGTATTCTCTGTAATATGGTCAGAGTTGTTCCTTCTAAAATGTGAGTCGGATCATTCACTTTTCTACTCCACCCTCTTCAAAGGCTCTCTAATTCCCTCAGGGTCCAAATTCATTACAATGCTAGCGGGCTAATGCAGGAAATTGTTCACACAGCGAACCTGACTGCTATCCATCTGGACAACGAGACAAAAGCCATTGTTCACAGGTCGGCTCTCTGCTGGTGTCTGGGAACTTGGATTTCAGGAGAGTTCCCACCATTCCCAGAACTATTAAGCAGCTCCCAGTGCCTAAATTGCATAATAATTGTGGTTTATGCTGAACATTCATTTTCTTTCTGAGAGTCTAGAATTTTGGTATGTGCCAGGCAGAGGGTACCTGCATGATCATGATCAGACCCCAGTTAAAATCCTGGGCACTGAGTCCCTAGTATGCCTCCCTGGTTGGCAACATTTTATACATGTTGTGACAACTAAAGGGGAATTAAGCGTGTCCTGTGTCAATGGGTGGGATTGGGAGGGAAAATCTTAGAAGCTTGCCCTGGCTTCCTCTGGACTTTACCCCATGAGCTTTTTCCCTTCAATGATTTTATTTTGCATTATTTGCTGTAATAAATCATAGCCATGGGTATGACTAAATGCTAGGTCCTGCGAGTCCTCTTAGTGGCTCATCGAAACTGTGGGTGGTCCTGGGGATTCCTGACACAGAGCCCTGGCCCTGCACCTGTTGAACCTCATCCCCTATCACATGCAGACATCAGCCACAGTGGCCTCCTTGTTGCTCCAGATGGGCAGGGCTGCACTGCAGGGCATTTGCTCTTGCTGATGGGTCCTTCTGCTTTAAATGTTCCTACCCAGATATTACATAGCTCACACCCTCATCCCCCACCAGTCTTTGTCCTTCTATCATTTCCTCCAAACAGCCCTTACTGATCATCTTATTTTAGATTTCCCCACATGCAACCTCCACTCCCTCCCTTGCATTCTCCATCTGCCTTGCCTGCCTAACGTTTCTTCATAGTACACTCATCACCATCAAATATAGCACATATTTTCTTATGTCTGTGTTTACTGTCTTTCTCCCCTTGCTCTCTCTAGAATTTAAGGACCATGAAAATAAAGAATTTTGCTGTTTTTATTTTCTATCATGATTTAGCATCTGAAACAGTATCTGGTACATAACAGGCATTTGTTAAATGACTGCTGCATGATTCAATGAATGAATGAGTGAGTGGGCTTGTTACCCAGTTCTGGACAATGAGACATAAGCCATTTTCTAGAGTCTTTTGGGAAATGTCTTCCTTACTTTGAGAATCTCATAAAATATCTCTCTCTCCCCAAATGAACATAAACAGGAACATAGTAACCTTAACAATAACATCAGCTTTCAAACAACCAAATGAAAATCAATTTTGTGATGGCAAAGTAGAGAGATGGAAACAATCTAAGCCATAATGACACGGTAGAGTATCCAACTAACCCCGAAGCTCACCTTCTTTTAGGACATACTCTTGGTGTGTAGGCAAATTTGGGTTAGGTTTTCCTTATAGGAAAAATGTTTCAGAGAAAGATACATGATAGCTGCAGTTATAACTCGAATTCAGAAGTAAGAATTCACTTTGTCAAAAGGACTAAATGATGTAAATAAGAGATGTCCTTTTGCTTGCTGACAAAGAAATATGAAGTCTGGGCACAGGATTGACTTAGGATTTGCATGGTTCTCTTTCCTCAGGAAAAGACATCTACACGTCCAACGTACATATAATTACAACACTCTCTCTCTCCTCCACCCTCCCCCTACCCCACCTCTCATTCTCTTCCCCTCTCCACAGAAGTAACAAAAGCATAATATGACAGTAATATATTTGTACGTGATGTGTATATCACACAGTATATATTGTATTTAGAATCTATGTCATCTTTTCTCTCTGGCAACAGAACTAACAGCAGAGTCAAACTTTTAGAGCAAGATCAACCTGTAACATTTCAAAGTCAATCCTATAAAAGGAATCTGAAAATAGCAAAAAGATTAGGACAAGTTGACTCAGAGTCCAGTGTGTAAGACTGTAAATTGCAAAATTCAGAATTTTTGTCAGTAGAATTCACCCTAGAATGCAGCATAAAAGGGAGGCAGGGGAAAGGGAAGGGAGAGAGGCTGATGATACTCAAACTATGACTTGCTGAGTGCTAATAATAGCTAATACACAAATACAATAAATCAAACATTTGCATTGCAAGTGTGGGGTCTTCAGTATCATTACCTGAGCAAATGCAACAATTCCATAGGCATCATCATTAGACAGAATGGTTATTGTTACAGAATCATTAATACCAATCTCTGCTCCTCCTTTGGGATTTTTAAGTTGAACTTTGAAGGATTCTTCTTTTTCTGGAACTGTATCATCAAGGATATTTACTGCTATTGTAGCTTCTCTGTCACCCGGTTCAAATATCAGTTCACCTGAACTACCATAAGAAGCATATACAAAATAAGTTAACTACAACAAATTTAAGATATATACATAGTAGAGTACTCATAAAGTTACCATTAATTGATATTAAAGGTTTGGAAGAATCACTTTCATAAATAAAATTTTAATCCAAAATATTCATGTAATGCTGATTAACTTGGTAGAATAGATATTAGAAATATGGATAATAACCAAATTTCAGGCTGAAAAATAACTTATATTTTGTATATTTTTCAGTCACTAAATAAAGTCTTGGAAATGAACTGTCATATAAAATTACGGTGAGCATAAATATACTTAGCATAAAATGTTGAACCTACCTAGGAATAAAGTCAGAATGGCTGGAAATGTAGGCTAGCTCATATATATGTGAATGAACTCCCACTAGAGCTATTAAATTCTTGCTTGAATTAAGGGACTTTACTGTAACAGAAGCCACACCATAAGCAGAAGGTACTTCCAGAACAAAAGAGAACTGATTAAGCTCTGAATTCCAGCAGTAAAGAGCAGACATATCTTGGCCAATAAGAAGCATGTGGGCTGCAGAAAGGAAAGAAAAGACAACTTAAGATGTAAACCGTCACCTCCCACACTCCCTGCATCGGTTCCAAAGCAAAATCTTCCAAAGTCTCAAAGTTACATTGTGATTCCTGAGGTAACTAAATATGCTTTAATTTCTGAAATAACTGGATGTAAATAATAATTTTTTAAGTGCTTTGGGATGACCAAGCCAGCTTAATGAGGTATCTATACCCATTTAATAAAAAAGAAATTACTAGCTGCTAAAACTCAAACTAATTTTAAACTCCTTTATATTCATCTTAATATTCATTAGATAGCACAGTAGGATATTTTAAAAAGTGAAACATACTTATAATCCCATCATGAAATATTTCATTTTCCTTTCTAGTTACCATTCATATGAATTCATAATTGACACAGTTATAAACAGTATAAATACAAAAAAACTCTTAATTAACAATATTAAATCATGTCTATACTATTATAGTATTCTATGTTTCTACATAGTTTTCAAGTCTATAATTTCAGTGCATAAATAATACATATGTTTGATCAAAATATATTTAATAATTTCCCTACATTTGATATTTGTTATTGTATAATTATTAAATATTAAGTAGAAACAGAATTCTTCATGTTAATTATCTTCACTTGATAAATTCTTCAAGTTAATTAATTAGGCCAAAGGATATGAACAAATTTATGACTCTTAAAGTATATTCGTCCAATGTTTTTGAAATGTTACCAGGAAACCATACTTTTGATAGTTCAAAGCAAGGTTGGGTACAGTGGCTCACATCTGTAATCCCAGCACTTTGGGAGGCCGAAGCAGGAAAATTGCTTGAGCCCAGGAGTTCGAGACCCGGCAACATAGTGGGAGCCTGTCTCTACAAAAAATAAAAAAATTTAGCCAGGCATGGTGGCAAGCACCTGTGGTCCCAGCTGCCTGGGAAGCTGAGGTGGCAGGATCGTTTGAGCCCAGGAGGTCAAAGTTGCAATGAACCATGATCATGCTACGCACTCTACCCTAGGCAACAGGGTAAGATCTTGTCCCTATATACATATCAGTTAATAGGGTTGTGCCTAAAAAAGAAGTAAAAAATAGCTGAAAGGACATATTTATATCTACACAAGTTTAGAAGGAAAGGGGCTTACTATGTTATATACAATACTAAATAATTTTCAGACTTAAATAAAACTGGGAGAAAAAATGAGAAATCATAGAAAAACATGAACAAATTCCAGTACTTAGATAACCACATTGGAACATAAAGATATCAAATGAGATTGATTAGATATTAAAATAGCACCAAGAATAAGAAAGCATGAGCCTCTTCTACAATTTCAGCCCATTGGTTACAATGGGAAACCCCATATCCTTACTCTTACATATCAAGAACTATTGATCATGCTTTTTTATAGTAATGGATTTAAGTATTATCACACTTTAGCAAATGTTGCATAAAAAGTTAACACAGCCAAAAAAAAAGGGTTATCAATAAACTTGCACTTTAAATGACCATATAATTTTCATAAAGTTTTATGAGACCAGAGACACTCAGTAAAAAAATGAATTCAGGGGGATCTCAACATCCCTCAAGTTTAAAATGAGCTGATTGAATAGTATCAACCAAGATAATCTCTGCGTGCAGTAAAATGACCTTCTGTACTTTGGATTTCCAATATATATGAGCAAACCAAGACCCTCCTCTAAGCTCTATAATCAGTAGTGCTTACTCTGCATGTGAATGGCAAACTTAACATATTCCAACCAAACTCATTTTCTGTGCCCCTAAAAGCCTGGTCCTCTCCCAAGCAATCACCACCACGGTAGTTACAGCACTACCATTCACCCACCAAATGCCAAAATTAGGGCTCATCTTTGACATCCTCTTTTTTGCCTACCTCCATATCTAATCTATCACCAACCCCGTGGTTCTACTTGTGAGACACCATCTGAATCAATCTCCTCTAACCCGCATCACCTACCACTTTCCAAGCTTCATCATTCAACATCTCTAAAGAATGAGCCTCCAGCTCTTTCCCAGACATCTTCTCTTCTAACATTTAAGTTTTTCTTCCATGGCAGCCACACATGCATGCACACCTGTGCGCACACATATACACACACACACAAACTCTCTTTCTCTCTGCCCATCTCTCTATCTCCACCTTCCCATCCACTCCTCAAGAAAGGCATCCCAATACTCTTAGGATAAAGACCATAATCCTTTAAGTCCCTATCTGATTACATCTTCAGTTAAGCCCAGTATCACTGTTCCCTTACTGTCTGTATTTTGGCCACATTTGTCCCTTTTTAGTTCTTACCTAAAAGCACATGCGCACCACCACCACCTGACCTCTCTGCACATGCTGTTCCCTTTGTCTAGAGCCTGCTCCATCATTAACTCTACCTCTTCAACTCCTATTCAACATATAATTCTCAATTAAATGATTCTTCCTTAAGTTAGGTTTCTGGGCATCTCTTAGACCACGGCAAGTCCTCTCATTTTGTAGTATGAAAGTATTGTAGTCTTTCATAGCAGTTATCCATTTATAACTAGAAACTTATATGTATGATTATACATATTTCTCTTCCCTGCTACATACGAAACTTCTTCAGGGCAGGGTTTACATGTAGTTTTGCTTACCCTTGTTTCCCCAGGGTCTACCAATGGGCTTGGCACATAATTGGCACTTAAAATTAACTACTAAAGGAGAAAAGGGTGGGAGGGAAGATAAGTTTATATGTTCTCATGGTCTTTGTCATATTCATTCTTCTTCTTCCATTTAAAGCATTCAGTCACCACCCAGTAATCTGTCAAGTCATTAACCAGAATAAATATGTGATCCTCATAGTTATGGCTCCAATCTAATACTTTTAATAAAATATTTGACACATTCAAAATAAGAAAGCCCTTGAACATTATTTAATGCATAATTTCAGCTTTCAGGAGATCTATAATAAGCCATTCTAAATAATTACCTACAATCTTTTCATACTTCTACAGCCTCAAGTCACAGAAACAAAAGAAAGAAAGAGACCTCACAATGGGTTCTTTAACAAGCCTCTGGCAGAATTTTTCGCAAATTCTTTTAGAAAGTATGCCTAATATATAGTTTTTAAATCTTTAAAGAGAATTCTATAACTTTATTTAATGGTCCTTTCAGGCAGCACTCATCATCCTTAAAAACATTCATTAGGCAACTATTTTGAATAATAATAAGTGACTCAAGGAGACATAGTTAGTCCACTTGAATACTTGAGGAATAAGAAAAGCAAACATAATAAAGGCAAAAAATTAAAGGACAAGTAGATAAAAACTAAACAAATATATGATGAAAGACACATAATTTACTCAACAAATCACTTGTTGAATGAATGATAAGTCACTCAAGTTGTATATCTTAGGATAATAACAGATTTATGACTAGCCAAAGTGTTGGCAATGTAAAGAGAAGTTATTTAAGGAAAGAATGAGCAGAACAGAGACAGGCAGAGGACTCTAATAGCAAAGTAAAGATAGTGTGGAGGCCAGGAAGTGATGTAATAGTTCAGGTAAGAGGTGGCTGGAGACTGGGAGAATGTGGTATGGGCATTCCACAGGGATGAGGAGGAAGGAGTAGAAAACATGGAAACAAAGTACAATGTGAGAAACAATCTATAGAAAGTGAGAGGTAAATAGAATGACATCACCAAGAAGGTGAAATAGGAATTCTCTGGCTCTACTGTTTTCTACAGAAATCCAATTTGCAGCTATTCAGAGACAAGAATGCCTTGATGAATATCCCAGAACATGGGAGTGAGGATGAAACAACCCCTTGGACCACAAAGAAGAGCTTCACTTGAAGTGTAAGAGGAACAGTTTCTCTTTGATTATGTTGCCCCTCCCCGAAGCCAGCACAGTCTGGCACACAAGAGATTCCCCAGGAACTGTGGGTTTTTACAGAGGGAAGAGAGAGTTGAGTTGGAGGCAGACATTCAACTTCCCCAACATTCTGGGCCCATTCACAGGTAACACTCCCTTGTCTTGCCCCACTGGAAACACTGGCAGTATCAACATGGCTAGACCACCTGAGGTCACTTAGAAACAACGAACAGGGGTAGGGCTCACAGTGACGGACATGCAGATCTTGGCGGTGGCTCTGCCTTGTGGCCAGTGGAGGCACACTACCAGAAAGGATACCCAACAGCATTGCTCTGCATGAGGCACAGTTGGCAGGCCTCCCAGGCCCAAATCCCTGGCCAGCTTCCACACTCAGCCTTCGTGCTCTCCTTAAAACTTCCCCAGGCCAGGAGATAGCAGCATGTTGATAATTATCTGCTGAGTGAACATCTAGCTCCACCCAAGCCTGGTGATTGAGCTGCAACCCAACCAAGCTCTAGTGTACTCTTAAGTCCTTTCTCAGGCCAGAAGGCAGGGGTACATTTGTGATCATTCACAGAGGGGGCATCTGACACCACCTAGATGCAGCTATAGAGCTGTGACCTAGCCAAGCCCTGGTGATCTCCTTCACAGCCACTTCCAGGCCAAGAAGCAAGGGCAGGTCAGCATTTTCCACGAAGGGACCCTCTGACCCTTCCCAGACCTACTGATGATCCAAAGAAAGCATCTGACCCTACTCAGACCCAGCTGCAGTGCTGTGACTTAGCCAAGCCCCAGTACTTTCCTTAACTTCACTCCAAGCTAGAAGTTAAAAGCAGGTGAGTGATTATTTGAATCTAGTCCTGCCCAGACTTAGCTAGTGAGCATCAATCCAACCAAATTCTGGGGTTCTCCTTAAGCCCTTGCCAGGCTAGGAGTCAAGTGCATGTAAGTGAATGTCTTCTGAGGAGAGCATCTGACCCTGCTCAACTCTAGTAGCTAAACAGCTACTGAACCAAACCTCAGTGCTCTGCTTAAGGATACACTAGTATGGGAGACAAGCCCATGTCCATGCATATTTATGCAGCATAGTCTGTGGTTCTGCCTACCCCGAGTAGTTAAATAGCAATCTAGACACCTCGCCCAGTCTCTCAGCCAAGGTGGCCCTGCCCAGATACAGATCCCAAACCACAGTACTGGCCAGCCAGGGAAGACAATCTACAACACTGTCTGATCAGAGGCAATTACTAAGCTCAGGCAACAGCTCTGCCTTACTGAAGACCCCAACCAGAGATCTCACTGGATCTCAGAGCACAGCCAGCATTTCCATTTGATCCCAAGTTACAGGTAACAGCCCAGCCCAAGTATAAAACATGATAACAAAGTCTACTTGTCTGGGGTCACTACCAACTAACCCAACCAGAATCCCAAGCTAGACTAAATAGTGAAGTTCTATCACCACCACAGAACACTAGAAAAGCCTGAAAAGGGTGGCTGTTTCCTCACATGTGCAGATGCCAACACAAGGATTTTTTAAAAATCAGGGAAATATGACACCACCAAAAGAAATTAATAAAGTTCCAATAATGAATCTTGAAAAAATGGAGATCTATAAAATGAATGATTAAAAAATTCAGAATAATACTCTTAAAGAAATTCAGGGAACTATAAGAAAATACGGACAAAAAAGTAAATGCAATTTGGAAAACAATTCATGAACAAAATAAGAAATCTGATCAAGAAATAAAAAGAAACAATAAAATCAGAAACACTAGAGATAAGGAATATAATGACTTTCTAAAAATTCAGTAGAAAATTTCAACAGCAGACTTGACCAAGCAGAAGAAACAAAATCAGTGAATTAAAAGATAGGATACTTAAAGTTCTCCAGTCAAAGCAGCAAAAATAAAAAAGAATGAAAAAGAATAGAGAAGGCCTATAGGAATTATGTGACACAATCAAGAGAACTAAACAGTACATAACAGGAGTTCCCAAAGAAGAGAAAGAAAAAATACCAAGAATCATTATTTTTAAAAATAATGGCTGAAAAATGCCTGAATCTAGGGAAAGACAACACTATCTAGAAATTGGAAGCTCAAAGTTCTCCAGTCAAATTCAACTCAATGAAGAGTTCACCAAGACAAAAATCAAATGCAAAGAAAGAATACTGAAACCAGCAAGAGATAGAAAATATAATCACATTCAAAGGTGTCTCAATATGGCTAATTAGCAGAAGTCTCAGCAGAAACCCTGCAGACCACGAGACAGTAGAATAATAAACTCAAAGTAATGAAGGAGGGGAAAAAAAAAAACTTCCACCAAGAATACTTTACTCAGGAAAGCTGTCCTTCAGAAACAAGAAAGAAATAAATTTTTCCCAGACAAAGGCTTAGAGAGTTTGTCACCACTAGGCCTGCTCTATTGAATTGCTAAAGGGAGTTCGTTAAGCTTAAATTAAAGTCTGATAACTAATAACATAAAACATGTGAAAATTAAAAAAAAGACTGAATGGTATAAGTAATATAGTCACGTTCAGTATATTCTAATAATGTAAGGTGATTATATAAAGCAAATTTATCTCTAATATGAGGTTTAAAAGACAAAACTATTAAAAATAACTGTAACTATAATAAATTATTAAGAAATACAAATTACAAAAAACATTGAGATCAAAATCAAAAAGTTTTAGGGGAGAGAACATAAAAATACAGTTTTTGTTTGTCATGAAGTTTTCATCAAATTTAAATAGCTGTTTTTGAGTACAAGACGTTTTATGTAAGCCTCATGGTAATCATAAAGCAGAAAACTACAGTGGAAGCAAAAACTATAAAAAGAAAGGATTCAAAGCAGACCACCAGAGGAAACAAACCCCAAAGGAAAACAGCAAGAGAAGAAGAAAGAAACAAAAGATCTACAAAACTTAATGAAAGAGCAGTAGCAAGTCTGTTCCTATTAATAATTATCCTGAATGAAATGGATTAAATTCATCAAAAGACACAGAATGGCTGAATGTATTTAAAAAAAAAATAAGATCCAACCATATGCTGCCTACAAGAGACTATTTACCAATAACGACACTTATAAAATGAAAATTAAGGAATCGAAAAAGGTATTCCTTGCAAATGTAAGTCACAAGAGAAGAGTAGCTATCCTTATATCAGGTAAAACAGACTTTAAGTAAAAAACTATAAAAAGGGACAAAGAAGACCATTATATAATAACAAAAGGGTAAATTCATCAAGAAGACATAACAATTATAAATATATATACACTCAACATTGGAGCACCTAAATAATAAAGCAATTATTAAATGATCTGAAGGGAGATATAGACTGCAATACAATAATAGTAGGGGACCCCAGTACCCCACTTTCAACAATAAACTGACTATCTAGACAGCACATCAATAAGAAAACACTGGACTTAAATTATACTGTAGACCAAACAGACCTAACAGACATATACAAAATCTTCTATCCAACAGCAATAGAATATACTTTCTTCTCAAGAAAACAGAACATGTTTCAGGATAGACTGTATGTTAGGCCACAAAACAAGTCTTAAACTGAAAGCATAGCAAGTATGCTTTCTGAACATAAGGGCATTAAGCTAGAAATCAATAGCAGAAGAAATCTTGGGAAATTCACAAATTCATAGAAATTAAATATACTCTAAACAACAAATGACTTGCAGAAGAAATAAAAAGATACCTTAAGACAAAAATAAAAATAATATACTAAAATATATGGTATGCAGCAAAAACAGTCCAAAAAGGAAAATTTATAGCAATAAACACCTGTATTGAAAAAGAAATAAAATCTCAAATAAACGGTCTAATATTACAACTAAAGGAAATAGAAAAAGAACAAACTAAGCCCAAAGTTAACAGAAGGAAGCAAATAACAAAGAGCAAAAATAAATAAAAGACAGACTAGAAAAACAATAGAAAAAAAATAAAACTAAGAATTGTTTTTTTGAAAAGAAGAGGTTGACAAACCCTTAGCTACACCAACTAAGAAAAAAAGTGAAGATTCAAACAAAATCAGAAATAAAAGTGGAGACATTACAACAGATACCACAGAAATACTGAAATACAAAGGATCAAGAGAAACTACCACAGTTATGTGCCAAAAATTGGATAACCTTGAAAAAATGAATAAATGTCTAGACACATAGCACCTACTAAGACTGAATCATGAAGAGATAGAAAACCTAAGCAGATCAATAATGAATAAGGAAATTAAATCAGTCATAAAAAGACTCATATCAAAGAAAGTCCCAGAACCTGATACCTTCATGGCTGAATTCTACCAAACATTTAAAGAACAAATACCAATCCTGCTTAAATTATTCCAAAAAACTGAAGAACAGAGGATAGTTCCAAATTCATTTTACAAGGCCAGCATTAGCCTGATATAAAGGCCAAAGACACTGTAAGAAAAACAATTACAGGCCAATATCTCTGATGAACACAGATGCAAAAATTCCTAGTAAGACACAGCAAATTAAATTCAACAATGCAATAAAATAATCATTCACCATGATCAAGTGGGATTTATTCTTGGAATTTATGGATAGTTCAATATATGCAGATCAATAAATGTGATTCACCACACTAAGAAAGTGAAGAATAAAAACCAAATAATCATCTAAATCGATGCAGAATAAGCATTTGAAAAAAATCAACATCCTTTCATGATAAAAGCTGTCAAAATAATAAGTATAGAGGAAATGTACTTCAACACAATGAAAGTCACATATAACAAACAAGTAACCAACATTATCCACAATGGTGAAAAGTTGAAAAAGGTTTTCTCCAAGATCCTGGCCAAGACAAAGATGCCCACTATTGTCACTTCCTTTCAACATAGTTCTGAAAGTTCCAGCCAAAGCAATTAAGCGAGAGAAAGAAATAAGACATACCTAAACAGGAATGGAAGACATTAAATTGTCTCTGTTTGCTGACAACATATTTTATATTTGAAAACCCCAAAGCTTGCATTAAAACAAACTCTTAAAACTGATAACTGAAGTCAGTAAAGTTGCAGGATACAAAATCAACATACAAAAATCTGTAGCATTTCTATACACTAATAACTAGCTATCCAAAAAAGTTAAGAAAACAATCCTATTTACAACAGCAATAAAAAATAAGATAAAATCTTTTGCAGTAAATTTAACTAAGAAAATGAAAGACTCGTATACTGAAAACTGTGTAACACTGATGAAAGAAATAGAAAAAAACACAAATAAATCAAAAGATATCCCACATTCATGAAATGAATGAATGTTGTTAAAATGTCCATGCTAACCAAAGTGATCTACAGATTCAATGCAGTCCTTATCAAAATTCCAGTATCATTTTTCTATTTTCACAGAAATAAAAGAAAATCTTTAAATTCTTATGAAACCACAAAAGACTCTGAATAGCCAAAACAATCTCAAACAAAAAGAACAAGGCTGGATGCATCACACTACCTGACTTCAAAATATAAAGCAATTATGATCAAAACATCATGGTACTGGCATAAAAACAGACTGACTGATCAAATGGGATAGGATAAAAAGCTCAGATATTAATTCACACATTTACAACCAATTGATTTTTGACAAAGGTGCCAAGAACACACAATGAAGAAAGAGAGTCTATTCAATAAATGGTGTTGAGAAAACTGGATATCCACATGTGGAAGAATGAAATTAGATCCATATTTTACACCAAATACATAAATCAACTCAAAATAAATTAAAGACGTTAAGCTATAAACTACTCAATGAAAACAGGGGGAGTATCTTCATGACATTAATCTGGGCAAGGATTTTTCTGATTGACTCCAGAAGTTCAGGCAACAAAAGCAAAAATAGACAAATGGGTTTGTATCAAACTAAAAAGCTTCTGCACAGCAAAGGAAACAATTCACAAAATGAAGGAACAACCCAAAGAATGAGAAAAAACATTTTAAAACCATACAGCTATCTGATAAATGGTTAATATAACTCAATAACAAGGAAACAACCCAATTAAAAAATATGCTAGGCAGGGCCTGGGGGCTCACGCCTGTAATCCCAGCATTTTGGGAGGCTGAGGCGAGTGGATCATGAGGTCAGGAGTTTGAGACCAGCTTGGCCAAGATGGTGAAATTAGCTGGGCATGGTGGCGGGTGCCTGTAATCCCAGCTACTCGGGAGGCTGAGGCAGGAGAATCACTTGAACCTGGGAGGCAGAGGTTGCAGTCAGCCGAGACTGCACCACTGCACTCTAGCCTGGGCGACAGACCAACTCTGTCTCAAAAAAAATAAAAATAAAAATAAAAATAAAATTGGCTAGTGTCTGAAAAGACATTTCTCAAAAGATGTCTTACATATGGCCAAGAGGTTCATGAAAAAAATGCTGATCACTAATCATTAGGAAAATAAAAATTAAAACCAAAATAAGCTATCACCTCACACTTATTAGAATAAATCTTATAAAAAATAAGTGTCGAAGAAGAGGAGAAAAGGAAATCCTTGCACATGCACTGTTGGTAGAAATGCAAACTAGTAAGATGTCATGGAAAATGGTATGGAGGTTCCCCCAACAATGAAACAGAATGATCCAGCAATACCTGCTTCTGTCTGGGAATATGTCAAAAGGAATTGAAATCAATATGTCAAAGGGATATCTGCACTCCCATGTTCATTACAGCACTATTCACAATAGTCAAAATGTGAACTCAACCTATATATCTATGAACAGATGAATGGATAAAGAAAACGTGGTATATATACATGATGGAATACTATTCAACTTTAAAAGAACAAAATTCTGTCATTTGGGACAACATGGATGAATCTGGAAGACGTTATGCCAAGTAAATAAGCTAGGCACAGAAAGACAAATATCGCATGATCTCACTAGTTGTGTAATCTTTTAAAAGTTGAATTCATAGCAAAGAGTACAACAATAGTCACCAGGGTAGGGAAGAGCAAAAGAATGGGAAGTTGGTGGTAAAAAGGTACAAAGTTTTGGCTAGACAGGAGGAATTTTTGAGATCTGCACACCAGGGTGACTATAATCAATAATAATGTATAGTATATTTCAAAATAACTAACAGTACATTTCAACTGCATCATCACAAAAACGTTAAGTAAGTGATGGATATGTTAATTAGCTTGATTTAATATTCCACATTGTATACATTTATCAAAACACACTACACTTAATATATGTAATACAATTACAACTTGCAAATTAAAAATAATACTAAATTAAAAGTTAGACATAAATAACCTATGATTCCTGGTCAGTAGTTGAGGTGACTGAAGGTTAACACTGCCTATATGTTAAATGTCTGATAAAGAAAGCAGTAGTCGGGCACCTAAGGGAAAAATTCCAAATACTGACTCCTGTATCTGTGCTAAATCCTCCAGTCTTCGCAATCAATATAATTTACTTTGTACATTTTAACACTTGTGCGTTCAACTATCCCCACACACGGATGTCTCCAAAATCCAAACCTTTAACTCCCAATTTCTTCCTGATTCTAGTTCCACATCTCTACTAATCATCTACACATGCTTCTCTATTATCTCAAACTAGACACCTATAAACAAGTTCATCACATTTCCCACTACAGACATCTTCTGTGTCTTTTCCTAATTTAACACCATTATCCTCCCAATTGCCAAGGTATAGTAACTTTTGCTCCCCACATTTGAACAGACATCAAGTGCTGTTGAATCTTCATTTCTAACTTCTCTTTCCCACAAGGATTTTCATTTCTAATTTATCTTTCCCACAAGAATCTTCATTCCTAATTTCTCACCCCAGCTACGGGCCCTCTTCAACTCTTGCCCAGGCAGTTGCGAGTTACTTTGTCCAGCATATTCTATACACCAAAGCTATGAGGAGTTGTAAAACATGCCTTTGATCATCATTTGCCGTTGAAAAGCCTTCAAGGATTTCTCTATCTCACTACTGTTGAGTGTGATCCAGGGATCTAAGAGACATTGAAACCCTTTTAGAGGATTTCAGAGGTCAAAACTATTTTCATAATAATATGAGCATAATGCTGTTTTCATAATAATGCTGTTTTTCTACTTCACTCTCATTCTTTCATGAGTGTGTAGGACTTAGCAGAGGCTAAATGACTGATAATACTGCAGTAGACTGAATTCAGATGCAGACATGAGAACCCAGACTCAGACAAGTACTGCCTGATCTCACTTATATGTGGAAACTGAAAAAGTCAAGCTCACAAAAGCAAATTGTAGAATTGTGCTTGCCAGGGGCCAGGGGTTGGGAGAAGTAGCGGATTTTGATTAAAGAGTACCAACTTTCAGTTATAAGATGGGTAATTTCTGTGGACCTAACCTACAGCATAATAACTACAGTTAACAATAATGTACCGTGTACTTGAAATTTGCTAAGAGACTAGATCTTAAGTGTTTTCCTTTAAAAAAAGGTAAATATGTGAGGTAATGGATGGGTTAATTAGCTCAATTGAGGAAACACATATCACTATATGTATATCAAAATATCACATTGTATATCTTAAATATATGTAATGTTCATTTGTCAATCAAGCCTTAATAAAGCTGGAAAAAAAGTTAATTAAGAGAATCAGTTGAGCACAGTGTCTCACGCCTGTAATCCCAGCACTTTGAGGAGGGAGGATTTCTCGAAGTCAGGAGCTCAAGACCAGCCTGGGCAACATAAAGAAACTCCATTTTTACAAAAAAAAAAATTTTAATTATGTGGGCATGATGGAGCATGCCTGTAGTCCTAGCTATTCAGGAGGCTGAGGCAGGAATATGGCTTGAACTCATGTGTTCACCACTACATTACAGCCTGGCAAATGAGCAAAATGCTGTCTCTCTAAAAAATTAATTAAATACATAAATAAAAAGTAGAATATACATACCATGTATTAAACCAGCCATTAAAGATTTTCAAAAATTAAAATAAAACCAATGCCATTCTCATAAAAGTGTTCGTTTTAGAAAATATGTCTTTTAAAAATAACATGTTACATTTACACATGAGTATATTGTTGTCACTTTAAAATAAATGACTTTAAAATTTCTCAGTTTTAATCTCTTATACAATAAATATGAATAGATTCTAAGACCAAAATGTGTGAAAACTGCTGGATAATTTGAGGCATAGGCACACCATGTGCCTGCCATTCCAGGCCATCTTCTCTAGATTCCAGTGTTGTACCTCCAACCTCAGCACCACAACATTCTGGTCAAATCCTCTATCCCTGGCACTTTCACCTACCAATGGTTCCCTCAATGCTACAAACACTTCTGCCTTTATCCTTTGCTCACACCTTCCCGTCTGCCCAAAGTGTGTCCTGCCAATCCACCCAAACATAGCTCAAGCTCTCTCTTATCTCTCTTAATCACTCCAATTCTACCCCTCACAGAGCAAATGGTATTGGTTGTTGAAATGGTTTGGCTCTGTGTCCCAACCTAAATCTCATGTCAAATTATAATTCCCAGTGTTGGGGGAGGGACCTGATGGCAGGTGATTGGATCATAGAGGCGGATTTCCCCCTTGCTGTTCTTGTGATAGCAGGGGAGTTCTCCCAAGATCTAGTTGTTTAAAAGTGTGCAGCACTCCCCCTTCACTCTCTTTTCCTCCACCATGTAAAGAAGGTGCTTGCTTCCCCTTTACCCTTCCATCATGATTGTAAGCTTCCTGAGGCCTCCCAAAGCATGCTTTCTGTACAGCCTGTGGAACTGTGAGTCAATTAAACCTTTTTTCTTCATAAATTACCCAGTTTCAGATAGTTTTTTTAAAGCAGTGTGAGAATGGACTAATACAGTCGTATACCTTGAATTAGTATCTTAATATTTTTTCCTGCTTCTCCAACCATACATTAAGGCTTTTAAGTAGAGGAATTCTTCATAGCGTTGTAACATTGACTTACATATAATATCAAATTAATAACTGTGTGCCATTTAATTTATACAGAATTGCCATATCTCAATTTAAAAGCAGGACTGTGATTCATCCAGAGTCACTTGTGGAGTCACTCAGGCTTGGCTCACAAATTCTCTAAAGACCTTGACAGGAGACATGATGACCCACTGTCTGTGTCTGCTTCCTATGCTATGAACACCCACCCCATGAGCCAGCTTGATAAGCTCACCATGCCAGCTGGCCTCAGCTTCATCTCCTTATTATCACTGGCCCGCCCAAGGGATTCCTTGCCAACCCTAAAATAACCCTACAACCTGCAGACAGCAATAATACCTTGGGTTCTCTCCAATTGACTTTGTTTCTGAAACCACAGTGATTAAAACTATTGCTTATGTTTCTGATGTGTGGATTAAAGTACAGAAGACCAAGAAAGGATTTCAGACTGTGAAGGAGGTTGGGAGAGTTAATGAAAATGGAAGAATTCTCATAGTCATTCTCCAACTTAAAAAAAAATTCTTAAATGCAAATACTTGCTATGGCCAGACACATACTTTCATATTTTAAAAATATATATTTAATGTCAATGTCCCTCTTCATGTTTCTCTAGACAAAATAAATATATTATTTTTATTCTTCACTAATATTTTCCTCCATATTTTAGTTATTCTGATTATTCTCAAGCCAATGTCCATTTTGAAAGTATTAATCTGCAAAAGGAGAACTGAAATTCAAAAGAATTTCAAAAAATTCTAGGATTTCTGGAAGGAGTTTTGTAAAGATCTTGATGTTACATTCCCATTAAAATACCCAGTGTCAGCCGGGCACGGTTGCTCACGCCTGTAATCTCAGCGCTTTGGAAGGCCAAGGTGGGCAGATCACGAGGTCAGGAGATCTAACCTAACCTAACACCGTTAGGTTTAACCTAACGGTGAAACCCCGTCTCTACTAAAAATACAAAAAAAGTAGCCAGGCATGGTGGCGGGCACCTGTAGTCCCAGCTACTCAGGAGGCTGAGGCAGGAGAATGGAGTGAACCTGGGAGGTGGAGCTTGCAGTGAGCAGAGACTGCCCCGCTGCACTCCAGCCTAGGTGACAGACTGAGACTCTGTCTCAAAAAAAAAAAAAAAAAAAAAACAAAACCCAGTGTCTGGCAATGTGACACTAAATCTAAATCAATGAGATTAAAATCATTCTGGCTTTCCATACTACCTTTAGAATTGGTAAGCAGTTGAAAAGTCCTTACCTATTCCTGAGGCTGGTGTGAAGGAGTGGATTCTGTTAACAGCAGCAAAATCTAGGGACTGAAAATACCTGAAGGAAGACTGCCCCATCTCCCAGACGAAAATATCAATTGAATTCTGATCTCCTACAATAATGAAATAAAAGTCAAATCTTAACACAAAAGTTACAGAAAAAAATGACAAAATTACATAATAAAACTACAATAAAAATATCAAGAAACAAATTTCCTCAGAATCCATTTAATCTAATAAAAATACAAGTGAATAGGAAGTACGTCAAAAGTCTTTTTTGCATTTACTGCATGACACAAATACATTATTAGTCATTAACCATGATATAATGTTAAAGAAAGAACAAGGACAATTTTTTTTATTTTTTAGGAATGCTGCAATTTTACCTATGAAAGTTCTACTCAGCAGCAAAAAGCAAATTTTCCTTCCAAGAATATTCTGAAAGAGTATTATAAAAAGTTCTGAACATTATTTATTAATACTATGAATTATTCATGGTACCTCAAGTAAATACATATAAAAAGTTACTTGTTTGCATCCTGGATATAAAATATTCATGTATCTTTCAACTTTACCTATCTACTTCCGATTCGTTTTAATATAACTTTAAGGTGGTAGTCAGAACACCACAAGATTAGGGGCATACTGCTTAAATATTTCTCAAAAATCCATTTATAGCTAACAATTAATACTTATCATCTATCAAGAAATATTATATGGATTAGTAAAAAATTATTACAAGAGCATTTTCATATAAAATATACCATATGAATGCTAGATGAATTCAATAACAACTATATATACATTACAAACACTTTATCTTCTCACCTAGAAAAACATTTTTGGCAAATATTAAGTAAATATCATTGGCTGAAGACAAAGCCTCAACTTGTGTTGTCCCACTGACAGGCACCTCTTGAAAGTTAATAAACCCAATGCCAGACCATCTGAATAAAAGGGAGTTTAGCCTGGCATTAGCCTGGGAAATGGCTAAGAACACAGAGCCTTCCTTGTTGAACAAGGCCATGGTCAGCACACCTCGGACAGGGAGTTTTTGATGCAACACGAAGCTTCCTCCATTCCACCTGAAGACCTGAAGGAAATGTTGAAATACAAAACCCTTTATGACTAGGAATTTAGCACTTGCAAGAATGTAATCAATATCGTATGTTTACTCTCTTGGATCCTTTTATTTGGTTAAAAAGATACCTTCATAAAAAAAGAAAGCGCTAAAACTGATGCTCCCTCGCTGCTCTCTCCCTTATCTAATCTGTGTGAGTGTGCACATCTATGTCTATACACATGAGTACATACGAGACACACACACACACACACACACACACACACACACACAGTGAATGAAAGAGAAGTTATTTGAAAAGAAATCAGTATCAAATGTACATCTGGGTAAGGGTTGGTAACAGCAGGGGAAGGGAAAGCTAAAACCAGGAAATAAACTAAATATGAAAAATTTAGAAATGAATAAGAAACATTCTAATGCTGCAATATTATTAACAATTGCTCGAGCAATAGAATACAGAGAAACACCTAAATCCTTTTTGTCCCCATGGTGGCAGTCAATGCACACAAGGTTTCAGGGTAAGTGTTCATAAATGCAAAATTAAAATTCAGACCCTGCCTGAAAGCAAGCTAGTCAATGTCACAGAAAATTATACTTATTCAGTCAACAATTAGGAACTTTTAAGCCACAGACATTATGCTGGCAACTATGGATACAGCGGCCTTTCCCTTTATGGATCTTATTAACTATTAGGAAAAGGTAAACAAGAAACATATCAATAATTAAATAAATGTCTGAGTATAAAATGGGTCAAGTACTGAAGATGACAATTAGGATGGTCTGATAGAGAATTATGAAGGTATTAGGGAAATCAAGTTAGAAGGAACGACATGACAAAGTTCTTAAGACAGAAGAAGTTTGTCATTATCTGAATAAAGACAGGAAGGAATTTGATAGTGCTGGGAGATTTATGAGAGTTAAGGCTGGAGAGGTAAGATCATGGAGAACCTCCCATTAGGGTGGCCATAAAATTTATAATCTAAACAGGGATCCTTTAAAGAGTGAAAGGGGCAATAACAATACCAGAACAACAGGCATAATCCAGTACTTTCCAAGGCAAATCCGGAAATGTAGCTATGCTGCTAAGCCCATATTAAATAATTTCAAATTTATTCTAAGCATAATTGCAAATCATTGAGTAGCTTTAAAATCAGAAATAGCATTAGTCAATTAATATTTTCAAAAAATGCCTCCGGTTACTCAATGGAGAATGGATCCGAGGAGGTCAAGGAAGTTCAGAGAACAGCTAGGAGGATACTATAATGGTGTGGAAGAGAAATAATGGGGACCTGAAGTAGGGAGGAGTAGAGACGAAATGTCTTCACTTATTGACACATATAATCAAAAATACTTAATGATAAACTCGATGTGAAAGAATAAGAAGGAGTAAGTTCAAGACCAACCCGAGAAACATGGTGAAACCCCATCTCTCCAAAATACAAAAAAGCAGTCAGGTGTGGTGACACACACCTGTTGACCCAGTCACCCGGGAGGCTAAGGTAGGAGGATCACCAGAGCCCAGGAGGTCAAGAATGTAGTGACCTGTCACTTCACTGCACTGGAGCCTGGGCCACAGAGCCAGACCCCGTCCCCCCTGTCCACAAAAAAAAAAAAAAAAAAAAAAAAAAGAGTAATCAAGGAAGAAATATCCCAGGATTCTGTCCTAAGCAATTGAGTTTGTGGGGTTGCTACTTCCTGAGATGAAAGCTAGCACTGAAGTAATGAGTTTCATAGTGAAAATCAAAGGTCAGTTTGGGATATGTTAAATATTATGTACCAAAAATATATTTAAGTGAACATGTCAATAGGTAGTTAGGTATGTAGGCCTGAACTACAGGGGAAAGGCTACAGATATAATTTAAAAGACACTAGCCTATTGCTGATATTTAAAACCATATGATTGATAACAGTATCCAAATGAGTGAAGAGAAAGAAAAAAGGAATTTGAACTTTAAGTGAATCTTTCTGGAAAACTCCAAGACATCTAAGTTTACAAAAGGGAAGAGGAACTGGGAATGGGGAATGAGAAGGATCACACAAACACACACACACATACATACACAGAGAGAGAGAGAGAAAGGGAAAAGGAAAATCTGTGTAGTGTCTTAGAAAGCAAGATAAGATTTATATTTGAGGATGAGGTGACTGTCACATGCTGGTGGAATGTATAATGATTACGCAGAAAAACACCCACTGGAATTGGCAACCCAGTTGTCATCGGCGAGCATGGGGAAGTAAAGACAAAACAAATAGATAATTCTTTCAGGATGTCTTACTATAGAGGGGAGAAAGGAAATGAAACAAAAATTAGAAGGGAATGAGATCGGGGAGGAATTTAAGCTTTTTAAGCTGGGTGAAGTTAGAACATTTACGCTGACTGTAGTAACCAAATAGAGAGAGATAGACGCCAGAGATGGAGGGAATAGCTAACCTTATGAGGGCAAGATGGGCACCTATGTGAGAGGCCTGGCTTTTTAGAAGGGACACTTTCTCTGTGGTAGCAGGAATGAGGAATAAGATTGGGTTTCAAGTGGGTTTTTGAATTTGGTGTTGGGAAAATGAGTAATACCCCTTTTGGTAGCTTTCATTCCAACAAGGGAATTAGCTGAAAATGGAAATGTGAAGCATGTATAGAAGTTTAAGGAGTCACAAAAGTTATCAAATAAGCATTACTAGGATTGCAAGATCTAGTTTACTAAAGAAATGTAGGATTTCTGAGGTGATACTGAACACCTGTGTGGCAATGCTAATCATGAATCATGATACTCTCTGGCTGGCTGTGTGATTTTTCTCCACAATGTTTTGCAATTCAGTTAAATTCTAATTAAATGTTCATATTTATTATTACATTATCCTTGGCTCTTGAAGACAATAATATTTTATGACTCTAGTGTTTAAAAATTAACTTTTAACTAACCAGTCTTTACATTCTACTTTACTACAATCAAATTATGGTTTTTCTTTTATACTAAACTGGCAGATCATACCTTTGGTAAATTTCAATTATAATGTTAAAAAGAAAAGCAAAAAAAAAAAAAAAAACCCACTTCATTTTAAAAAAATCAAACCTGAGTTAATTCGGAATCATCTCTTTGACTTGCAATGATTAAATAATCTTGGCTGTCTGAAGTAAAATATCTTACTTGAGAACTTTCCAGAATAACAATTGTTTGTACCTGCAAGGACAGAGTGGGAATGAAAACTTAAAGGAGACTTTAACTAAGAAAGCCACCAAACACACTAATAGCATGAGTTACTATATGAAGTGCAAGACTTAAAAAATTTTAATCCCAAGTTACGCATACCTAAGTGTCATTTTAAAAAGACAAAAATATCCCTGGATTAAGATACTTTGCTAAAATGTATATCAACTCACAAAAAGTCTTTTTTCACATTAACATAGAACATACATTATCTTAAAATTTGAACAATCTTACAAATCTTAATTACTTTTAAAGAAAGCAATCTATTTAAAAATGAAACTTTCTTTTACCAGGAATAATTTAAATCCAGACGTGAATGTATACACACTGTTAAGAGAAGGCTTTTCTTCATTTCTTTCTTCATGAGTAATCACAAAGTAGGGAGAAAAACCGATATTAAAGGCCTCACAAGTTTTAGGATTTTCTATATTTAAATCCTAGAAAATGAGGAATAAGAATACAGTAATTCATGATACATCTAAAATTTATCTGCACATTTTATTTTTGTGTTATAAAAAAATGCTGATGTTTACCTCAACTGGAATAAAAATCCCCTGCCATCGGTAAACAGTAACCAATGATTTTCTTAACATTATACCATATATTAAATTTTCCAAAGTAACGAAACACCAGCCAGAAGCTGATTCATCCAAAAAACTTTGAAATACGGAAAACACAACATCCATTCCCCCTGAAAAACACAAATCATGATTTACTATTTTATTATTCCTTCAAAAACTTATCTTTCTTATAGTTTAAACAATGAGACTACTGCATTTGTGACTACAAATGAAGATCCTTTCATGACGCATGTGTGTATGAGTGTGAAAAGACAAGACACAAGTGAGAAAACTTTACAATAACAACAAATAATTAATTTGTACTACAAATAAGAATTTTCTAAAAATTCTAATTTAAAAACCAAGAAAATGTTTTAATGTTCTGCTTTATACCTACACACACTTTTCCAAGGTGTATTTAGAAAGAAATACTAAATGTGGCTGGGCATGGTGGCTCACGCATGTAATCCCAGAATTTGGGGAGGCCAATGTAGGTGGATCACTTGAGGTCAGGAGTTTGAGGCCAGCCTGGCCAACATGGTGAAACCAGCCTCTACTAAAAATACAAAAATCAGCTGGGTGTGGTGGTGTGTGTCTGTAATGCCAGCTAGTCGGATGGCTGAGGCACGAGAATTGCTTGAACCCGGGAGGCGGAGGTGGTAGTGAGCCCACATAGTGCCACTGCACTCCAGCCAGGGACAGACCCTGGCTCAAAAACTAACTAACTAAATACTAAATGTATATTTTAAAGGGAAATATGCAGAACATGATTTTTATCAACTTCGGTAAAGATAAAAATATAACTGAGAAATTTTATAATAATAAATACCTTTATAGAAGCATGATAAATATTTGGTTTAAAAAATTTATGCTATTAATTTGAAATTATGCCCATCTAAGTTTCACTTTACATTTTATCTATTTTAAGAATGCCAAGCAGATTCACATATTTCAAATGGCTGTCAAGGTTTTACCAAACTGCTACAACTGGTATATGTTTTAAAATTCTGTACTACAAAAAAAAAAAAAAAGGACAAAAATAAAAATCCCCTAACTAATGAAGAGTAAAATTTTTTTAAAAATGTATAATCTCTTAACATGGCTGTTTCCCTTCAAAACATTAAGTTCTTTTTAAATTTTGGTTAGTGGTGTGAACATGATGCAGCAAGTACAACTATCAAGGTTGAAACCTGAGCTCCCTATAAATGATTGATCATTTTTAGATTATCAATTCAAGAGAATTTGTCAATGCCTTACATGTAATATCCAATAGCAATTTCCTTTTCTAAAAAATCTAGCATTTTAAATTCTTATGTTGCTCTCTTTTAAGGGTATACTGCAGATTTTTCATTTAAAGTCCCAAATGGTCCTGACACATTGACAAATCCTTCTCTACAGTAACTCAAGATGACCACAAATGAAGAATAAGCAATGACTGCTAATGATTAAGAATTTCCAACATATGCTCTCATGAGCACTTCCAAAAAAATACATGCAAAGTCCAAGCAGTAATGGAGAAATCTAAATTAGAAACCATAATTTTTCTTTTTTTTGGATCCCATCTCTACTTGTCTTCTAGACAACCATACCACTATTAATTATGTCCTTTTTCTTCTAAATATTTAATATTTCTGTACCTTTTCCATCCAACCTACACATGCTTGGGTCTCTCCAAACTAAACATGCAAAAAACCTTCTGAATCCTACACCCCACCACTACCACCTTCTCCAGGTCCTATCTTCCCAGCCAAACTTCTTGAAATGGTTGCATATAGTTGAGGTCTCTCTTCTTTCACCTCTATTCAAAATGGTATTCAGTCTCTGTCTTTCTATACAAATAGCCCTTTCTACGGTCTAACGCCTTCTATGTTGCTAACTATAATAGTTATTTTTCAGGTTCTCATTTTACTGGACTTCTCACCAGGGGTTGACACCATTTACTTCTTCCTCCATTTTAAAGCACTCTTCTGCTGGTATCTGCCATCCTGTTTTTTCCTAAGTTTCTTACCAGGTCCTCTAAGTCTCCTTTGCTAGGCCATCATCCCATATCCTCAGCCATTCAACTTGAACCTTCTTATAGTTCAGTCTATAGCATCCTCTTCCCTTCTCCATCTTCAGCCTTTCTTTTCAGATTTACATCAATTTCCATGACTTCAAATACAATATATATAGCTAAAGTTCCCAGGTTTATCTCTCCAGCAGAGACCTTCTTTTGAGTCTAGAGAAATTTATTCTCAAAAGTAACTCAAATTCAAAATGTGTTAAACCACATTTATTTTACTCCCCTTACCAAAATACATCTATTCTTTTTTTTGGAATTCCATCTTAGTGAATAGCATGAACTCCTTCTCCCATCCAACTGCACAAGCTAGAAACCTGAATCATCTCTGGTACTTCCCTCTCCTTCACCCTCATATTCAACATCTAGTCTAAGCTACCATCATCTTGCTTCCCTGTATCTTCACTTCTCTTCTGTGCCAACCCATTATTTACATGGCACTGTGAATAACATCTTCAAAATCCAAATATGATTATACCATACCACATTACATATGGTAACTCTCCTCCATTCCTAAACCACTCAAAGGCTCTCCGTTAACACTATTATAAAGACTGGCAACTATAAAATATTCCTTAAGGTCTTGAATGATCTGGTCTTGTCCAGCTATCCAAGCTCAACATTCCTCCTTATTTCTGTACCTACTATCCACCCAAGTTCTTCCCTTATGTGTGTTTTTTATGCCTCAGTTTTCTGCCTTCACAGCTTCTCACTCTCACCTCCATGTTCTTCCAACCCAGTCCTTTGCATAATCAATTCTACTTACTATTCAGTCTTAGTTCAAAGATCAATACCCCTTGAAAGCATTCTCCTATATTCTTTCAACACTTAGAACTTCTCCTTTGAAGCACTTACTAAAGTTTAAAGTATACATTGATTTTTACTTATTTGATTCATTTCTGTCACCCCCTAAATTCTAAGATCCATGAGTTCAGTGCCATGCCTGGCATGTGACAGGCACCCAATACATACTTTATTTTATTTATTTATTTTAATTTTATTTAATTTTAATTTTATTTTATTTTTGATGGAGTCTTACACTGTCGCCCAGGCTGGAGTGCAGTGGCGCGATCTCAGCTCACTGCAAGCTCCGCCTTCGGGGTTCACGCCATTCTCCTGCCTTAGCCTCCTGAGTAGCTGGGACTACAGGTGCCCAACACCACGCCCGGCTAATTTTTTGTATTTTCAGTAGAGATGGGGTTTCACCGTGCTACCCAGGATGGTCTCAATCTCCTGACCTCATGATCCGCCCACTTTGGCCTCCCAAAGTGCTGGGATTACAGGCGTGAGCCACCGTGCCTGGCCTCAACACATATTTATAGGTGCAATAAAAGAATCAGATTATCTGTTTTCCATTTTCAAATGATCAATAACATACAATTCATGGGAAAAAATATGAATCTTATACATGCGATATTTCTTGGTTACAGAATTTTGTTCTTATAAGAAATGAAACATACTCATGCCAAAGGCTGTTTCAGATACTGTCTCCCACTGCACACTCACAGCCAAACCAATGCCATTAGTTCGAGATACATTTAAATACACGGTCCTATTGGCTTCTTCGAGGTCTACGGAGGTGGCGCTGAAAGAAATACATGGATTGTGGAAAGCAGAAAAAGTACATATTCTACATATTTAAAATATATATCA
Source organism: Theropithecus gelada (assembly GCF_003255815.1). NCBI lineage: Eukaryota > Metazoa > Chordata > Mammalia > Primates > Cercopithecidae > Theropithecus > Theropithecus gelada. The sequence continues at coordinate 86,195,286 of NC_037673.1, read as the reverse complement.
TATTGCTAGCATATACTTAATACACTTTTAAATCTATACAATCCAAGATAAGAAAATACTGAAAATCAGTTACTACAGTAACTTCACACTATATATTCTGAAAAACAAATAAAATTGTCATTCTTATGTTTCTTCACATATGTATGAAAAACACTTTATAGGAAAAAATGAGTCAGTAAATTAACATATTAATGAAACTAGATTAAAATATTTTTATGATATAAAAAATAAATATTTGTCAGCTTCTAGAAGAAATTTTAAAACCACAATCATGTTAATATATGTTTGAAGAAGAAATTTTAAAACCACAATCATGTTAATATATGTTTGAAGAGTCATTCATTTGGTTTGAGCAGTGAAGTCTACTTTATATTATTTCTTGCTTTTCATTATTTTTAAAAACACAAAATAGTACAGACCTTTACCTGAAAGTGTGAACTCCAAGAAAATAAGAATTCTAATAACACCATTCTAATAACAGGGTGAGTTTAGGTTTTTGATACTCCCAGTTAGGAGAGTAATTGGTCTCTCTAGACTTATCTTTAGTCTAGAGTTCATTTTAAAAATCCTTTTAAAAATAATTAGACATCAATTTCCTTCTGCATTTTCTTATGCAAAAAATATTCCCTACTTATAGGTTCAGAAGGGATAATTTCCTTATGAATAAACTATACCTATTTTCAACTGCAGAGATACTGAATAGCCCCAAAGGGGCCTGGTTTTGCAAAACTGTTATCAGGGTTTGAACACGTGCCCCTAGTCTAGCACCTCCAGTTGGATTAAACAAGGTGCAAACAAAATACTCATCCATTTCTGGTTCCGTGTCTAATACGGCAGATATGTGTAAGGCCTGAAAACAAAATCAAAAGATAAGGTTACTAGAATACAGTATTTTTTGTAACACACATATAGAGAAATCTACTAAACATTTCTGACAACAAAATACTATGTTTTGAAAAATACCATCTCACTTTGATTTAACACTGATTCCTATAATGTGATGGTTACACCTGTTTCAGGTTATTACTTTTAGGATTTTCAACTTTGTGATATATTGCACTGAAGTGTCCAAAAAACATTTAGTGCATTTTAAAATAACATTGATTAAAAATTACATCTATGTCTTCATTTTTGTGAACTTTTTGTCCTGCTCTGGCTACATAACTTGATTAATCTCATTCTAATCTAGGGTTCACTGTTAAAAAAACAGCTGCAGTCATAGCAGGAACAAATTAGAAACATCCCGAATGTTCATCAGTGGGAGAACAGACAAACCAATAGTGGTCTATTTTATAAAATGCTACTCAGTGATTTAAAAAAATGTCCAACTACTGATGCATGCAACCACACAGACTTAAAAATTATATTGAGTGAAAGAAGGCAGACACAAAAGAGTACACACTGTATGATTCTATTTATAGGAAGCTCAAGCAAAATGAGTCATCAATGATAGAAATCATAAAGTAGTTTCCTCTGGAAAGGGGAGGAGACAAGGGGAATCTTCTCGGTGATGATAATATTAAACACATTTATTTATTTATTTATTTATTTGTTTGTTTGTTTATGAATGAGACGGAGTCTCGCTCTGTCACTCAGACTGGAATGCAGTGGCACTCTGTTCACTGCAACCTCTGCCTCCCAAGTTCAAGTTATTCTCCCGCCTCAGCCTCCTGAGAACCATTACAGGCACGCACCACTAAACCTGGCTAATTTTTGTATTTTTAGTAGAGACAGGGTTTCACTATGTTGGCCAGGCTGATCTCAAACTCCTGACCTCAAGAGATCCGCCCACCTAGCCTCCTGAAGATTACAGGTGTGTGCCACTATGCCCAGTCTTAATGTTAAATATTTTAATCTAAGTGGTAGTCACATGTGTGTAAGTATATATCTTCAAAGTCACTAAGCCATATACTTAAGATTTGCGTATTTTACTGTTTATACTTCAAAACAAAAACTTTTTGGAATAAAAGCAGTTATGTCAGTTAAATTTATTTAATCCAATTTGCTCTAACATTCAATTTGCCTAATAAAAATAAAAGTACATACATATACTGTGAAAAAGGAGCCTTTTATGAAAAAAGTCACAGTAAAAAATATAAAACAAACAAAAAAATAAATTTAAGAAAAATTTTAAAAGATGAAAAAACATGAATAAACAGAAAATTAATAAAATATTTCAAATTTGAATTTTTACATACATATTTCAAGATTTAAATGTAAGTGACCTTGCACAAACCAATTAAGGTTTTAAATTTCCAAAATGTGAAAAAAAACCATGAAAATGAATATGCATTTGCAAATGTGCTGAAGTTACATAAACTGATCATTAAAAAAATAATTATTAGATGGACTGTTTTAGACAAAATAGCTTTAAATCTATTATTTTAGATTTATTATACTTGATATAGCTGGCTTGAAAAATGCCTAAAGCTAACATAATTAGCTATTTTAAACTTAAACTGTTTAAAAAAATAAAGTTTAGTAGCAGGAACAGAAAATTGTTAATACATAGAAAAAGAGGTTTTGGAAGGTAAACTGTGAGTATAGATCATATTTATAATTAATCTCAAATCCCCAATTTTTTTCTCCAATAAACTATTCCTGTTGTCAAACAAGCAGTCTGAAGTAAGCAGTTACATTTTGTTCAACAAAAATGTGGCAAAAGGGAAATGACTGGCTGGGACTTAATGCTTACAAAAATTGGCTTGGGTTTTCTTTTATATGGTTTATACACAATATAAAGTGACATATGCAATTTAAGTGTGCTGAAAATTTAAAATAGCCATACATATATTTTCTTTATTATTTACATATTCTTCTACCCTATTAATAGTAAAATGTTCCACTTGCACTTTATACAGAGTAAATAGAACTACAGCACTTGTCACATAGTAATTGAAGCATGTCTTCATCTATTACCTAAGCTGGCAGAATTGTTTTTTCATTCTAGGACTTGAGTGCTCATCTAAGAGAAATTTATTTTATAAATATTAAAGAAAAACTTCCATTCTCATTAAAGCTTCTTACTGTACCTTGAATTGAATACCTTCTTCTAAAACAATATAGCCTTTGGAAGGAGTCAGATCTTTAGATTCGTTTGAGGAATTCACTTCTGTCACAATGAACTGAACTGTCACTGTTCCAAACAATCCTTGTGCAGGTTCCCGAACAATGTACAACACTGCAACACTCTCCTGGACGTAGAGAGCTGTTGGCTCTCTTAGGAAAAAGTGCTCACTGTTGTTAAATGATAGAACTCCAGGGCCATCATCATTAGCAAGGACAATAATTAAGGCTGCCAAAATAAAAATATTAAAGCAACAAATGAAAATAGATTGGTTATAAATGCTGAAAAAAGTGTGGATGTCTAATTGAAAACTAGGCCAACTCTTTACCTAAGGTGATTGTTTTAAGAGGATCTTAAAAATGACAGAATTTTTCAAAGCATTTTTAAAAATTCCATCTTCACTCATGATAGAAAAATACTCAGTAATCTTGGGATAAAAGGCAGCTTCCTTAACCTGATGAAGCAATCTCTCAGAAGTCAACAGCAAATATCAAACTTAATATTGAAACATTAGCAGCATTCCCACTAAAAACAGAGACAAAATAATAATGTCTGTCATAATTGCTACTATTTAACAGTGTCCCAGGGCTACCAACCAGATAACACTTGTAAAAGTAGTGGAAAGAGTCAGAACTGTCACTATTTTCTAGATGACATGATTGTCTACTAAGAAAAAGCAAGAGAAAATATTAGAACTATAGTAAATACACAAAGCAAGCTGAGTAACCTTCACAAATCAAGAGTGTTCTATTTTTTACTGTCACTTATATTAATAATAATTGAAACTAATACTATTAAGAACTTGTTAATTGCTTAACCTATATTAACTCTTTTAATTCTTGCAATAACCCTATGATATTGATTATATTATTATTCTCATTTTACAGAACCTATGACTGAAGCATAGACAGGTAATTTGAAGAAGTTTACAAGCTGGGAAGTGGCAGACCTGGTGCACAAAGTCAGGAAGTCCGCTTCAGATCATACATTCTTAAAGACTACTATAATATCTCTATAGATCAGCTATCTAAAAAAAAAAAGTGGACCTTATTCACAATAGCAACACTACTTAGAAATTAGCCTAATGTAAAAACTATAAAACCTATATGAAGAAAATCACAAACTTTTAAAGTATGACTGTAGCAGACACTGTCAGCACCTCACCTATATCCCCTTCACTAAAGTGATCTGCAGCAGTTCCTTTTTGCCCAGTGATCTCTCTTTACCTGAAGAGAGCATCAGCCCATGCAGGAGTAAAATCACAACTGTTGCAAATTCAACACCCAAGAGCAACTCTCAAATGATCAGAAATAGGAGCCGGTGAATGAACAGCCCAGATTTCCTTCCTTGTCATGGGACAATCCTAAGCTTTATTCAACCTGGTGTCTAAGAGGGACCCCAGCAGGACTGAGTGTCAGTTGCCCACAGCAGTACTGTTCATTAGGACATCACCTATCAACTTTCCTCTCTCTCTTTCACCTCCTTATTTCTCATCAGGCCTCCACAGATCACCTCTAAAATAAACTAAATCCTTGTCCGAATCCTTGTCTTATAGTTTGGTTTTGAGAGAACACAAGGGAAGGTAATGGTATAAAAGATTTGAATTACTGGAGAGGCATTTTATATTTCTAAATTGGAAAACTCAATATTATAGTGATGTCAAATCTATCCAAATTAATCCATAATTCTAATTCAACACCAATCAAAATTGTTTGTTTTATAGATCTCAGCTTGAATCTAATGTTCATATGAAAGAGACATTTTTAAGGAATAGGTGAGATAATTTATAGAAAGAAAAAGAAAAATATTTGATCTGCAAAACTAGCAAAATGTACTTCAAGGCTATGATAAATAAAACAGCATGCTATTAGCACATAAATAGGCAAATAGAACAAAACAGAGTCCAGAAAAACGATAGGTAGATGGATAGAAAAGAAGGAAAAAAAGAAGGGTAGATATTTCATGTTGAAAATTGATGTTTCAACTCTCTGTTTCATTCTCTGTACTGTTTTATACATTTTAGGGTATATGTTTTATACATTTTAGGGTATACGTTTTGTATTTTAGGGTATTGTTTTATACATTTTAGAAGAAAAATGAAGTTGTATCCTTGCCTCACACACTGCAAATGAATACCTTCCTTATATGTTCAATAATGTAAATATAAATCAAAACTATGAAAATAGTAGAAAAATATAGTAAAATATTTTATGGCATTTGGGTGAAAAGACCTAAGTAAGCAGGATTTAAAAGCATATCAAAATATTTGATATTTTAAATTTAAAAAAATTTATGAGACATTATAATAAAAGATAAATGACAGACTGGGAGAAATATCTTTATAATATATTTAAGAGGCAAAGGGCTGAATTCAAAATATACGACTATTCCTACAAACCAATAAAGCAAAAACCACAGGAAAGTATATAAGGGATACAAAAAACAGAATCACAAAGAAAAAACCAAACCCGTGTCAAGCTTACTAACAAACAGGACAATGAAAGAAAAAATCACAATAATGCATAATACAACCACATATTTTTCAGTCATTAGAAATGGCATATGAAAATTTAAAGATTAAAGAAATTGCTGGGAAGGATATGGAGAAACTATTGTGTATGTACACAGTTGGAGTGTAACTAACACAGAAGGCAGTGGATTAGTCCTTTCCACTCAACATGCATTGTACTCAACAGATGATCTTAATTATCCACATATACAAAGATTTATGTAATAGGATATTTATTGAAACTTTACAAGGATCTGGAAATAGTTTCAAGGTCAATCAATGGGGCATGGTTTAAGAAACGACTCACTGTCAAAGCACTTATTTCTCTGAGGAATTTTTTAATCTTTAAAAATAGAAAATTACAAATATAAAGTAACCTTGGCAGCGCCCAATAATATATTCATTTCTCCTACTCATGGAAGTGGGCATGTAACCGATGTAATTTCCATCAGATTTACATGAGGACCTTGTAGGAATGCATGAATGTGAATACTCTCTCCTGTTATATGAAATGCAGAAGAATGATCCTGATCACCATCTCATAACAATGAATAATGTTAGCCTTGCAATGAAGCCAATATTCCAAAAGGCAAAGAAAAGAGACAGAAAACCTCAGGATCTTTGGCAGCATTAAGTCCTGCTCCTGTGTCATCTAAAGCCATATGTCTCTGTACCCTCAGGTTAAATAAACCAATAAATTATATGTGTTTAAATCCATTTGCATTGAGTTTTCTGTTATTTGTACCTAGACTATTCTCAACCAACACATGGTATCCATTCATAAAACCATTTACCAACCCATTATGTTTTAAAAGAAAATGATTTGATCTCAAATGTATACTCTGAATTTGAAAAACAGCCACAGCCTCAAAAAATAAAAAAATAAAAATAAAAATAAAAAATAAAAAGGCTTCTGGGGATTTAGAAATATCAATGTATTTTATTAATATAGCAAGAAAAGTAAAAACCAATCCTGGGGCTACTCAGAATTCTTTCATATTTTCTACTACAAATCAAATATCTCCATAAAGGCCAATAATTTAGGAATGCAAATATTCATCAAATTAACTAAAAAAAAAAAAAAAAAAACAAAAAAAAAAAACACCTGCTCAGCCACTGACTAAAACAGGAGTTTGAAGGGTCAGTCAGCATTCAATTCTTGAAATTCACCTGGCTTGATCAGGGCGGAGCAAGATGGCCGAATAGGAACAGCTCCAGTCTCCAACTCCCAGCGCGAGCGACACAGAAGACCGCTGATTTCTGCATTTTCAACTGAGGTACTGGGTTCATCTCACTGGGGAGTGCCGGACGATCGGTGCTGGTCAGCTGCTGCAGCCCGACCAGCGAGAGCTGAAGCAGGGCGAGGCATCGCCTCACCTGGGAAGCGCAAGGGGGAAGGGAATCCCTTTTCCTAGCCAGGGGAACTGAGACACACAACACCTGGAAAATCGGGTAACTCCCACCCCAATATTGCGCTTTAAGCAAACAGGCACACCAGGAGATCATATCCCACACCTGGCTGGGAGGGTCCCACGCCCACGGAGCCTCCCTCATTGCTATTACAGCAGTCTGTGATCTACCGGCAAGGCAGCAGCGAGGCTGGGGGAGGGGCGCCCGCCATTGCTGAGGCTTAAGTAGGTAAACAAAGCTGCTGGGAAGCTCCAACTGGGTGGAGCTCACAGCAGCTCAAGGAAACCTGCCTGTCTCTGTAGACTCCACCTCTGGGGACAGGGCACAGCTACACAACAACAACAACAACAAAAAAGCAGCAGAAAGCTCTGCAGACGCAAACGACTCTGTCTGACAGCTTTGAAGAGAGCAGTGGATCTCCCAACACGGAGGTTGAGATCTGAGAAGGGACAGACTGCCTGCTCAAGTGGGTCCCTGACCCCTGAGTAGCCTAACTGGGAGACATCCCCCACTAGGGGCAGTCTGACACCCCACACCTCACTCAGGGTGGAGTACACCCCTGAGAGGAAGCTTCCAAAGCAAGAATCAGACAGGTACACTCGCTGTTCAGAAATATTCTATCTTCTGCAGCCTCTGCTGCTGATACCCAGGCAAACAGGGTCTGGAGTGGACCTCAAGCAATCTCCAACAGACCTACAGCTGAGGGTCCTGACTGTTAGAAGGAAAACTATCAAACAGGAAGGACACCTACACCAAAACCCCATCAGTACATCACCATCATCAAAGACCAGAGGCAGATAAAACCACAAAGATGGGGAAAAAGCAGGGCAGAAAAGCTGGAAATTCAAAAAATAAGAGCACATCTCCCCCGGCAAAGGAGCGCAGCTCATCGCCAGCAACGGATCAAAGCTGGACGGAGAATGACTTTGACGAGATGAGAGAAGAAGGCTTCA